>NC_138051.1:64128005-64381070 GCF_964194185.1 Rhinolophus hipposideros
GTTCAGAAGAAAAAGATTAAGTCCCAACTGGAAAATTAGAAGGGTAGTATTTACATGGGGAAGTCAAAGGACAAGTAGGAATGGATATGCTGAGATTGGTGAAACGGGCGGTTTCACACAGATGAGACCACATGAACCAAAACATGTAGTAAAGCCCGGAGGAGTTTACCTGGAGTATACTGTCCAGGAAATTGAGACGGAAAATGTAGATTGGGGTCATTCTATTTAGGATGACCTAATACCAAACTAAGGAGCTTGGGCTCACTTCTACAGGAAACAAATAGGACCGTAAGTCTCAGTTTGCTGAGGACATGCCAGTTTTATGAAACCAGTCGGTTTGGCGTTTGTCCTGAATTTTTCACTTTAGAAAATGATTAGTATTAGTTGCATCAAAATTGGTTGGAATGGGTCTGACAGACCTCTTCCTTGCACTTCCAGTTTGTCATGATCTTACTTAGTAGTGCAATGCACGCACTGAATAGAACTTTCACTTTAACGTGTAAGTAAATCTGAAAGAGAATCAGTGATAACTCATCTCCCGCTTTTCAATCTTTTCTTGATGCAACATAACACCTCCTTTTTCCAAAGACAACAGGTGTTAACTGATAAAAACCAAAGTGAAGTGAGACATGAGCCCCTAGGGAAAGCGATTTCTTTCAGTATCCAGCAGTGATAGAAGTCTTTCATACTGGGGTCCCTACCAAATATTTGGTGTATCGGTCAGGTACACCACAGGAGATGTATAAAGTTGCAGGGGCCAGTGGGAAATTATAGTGAAATACAGTGGAATTAATGATAAATATATGCAGGAAATAATTAAGCAGTCCTTTGAAGACCTTTTATAGTGTGTACATTTTTCCTATAGTGTTTTTGTCACTGCAGGAAAAAAAAACTGCATACTAATTTTATTCTTCGCTGTATTTTTTAAATTTTGCAAAAACAAAAAGCAAATAAACAAACAAACAAAAAACCTTTCAGTAGCAATAAGCTGGAGAAAAATACATTTAGTACATGTTCAACAAAAAAATTACTAAATTTCTGCTTCTCGAGCAGTTGATAATGAAAGTACAACTTGAACAAAATGTTAGGTGACATTTACCATGGGGTTATAGTGACAACACCAACCACAGAAAAGTAAGAAAACACTGAACTCCTGAAGAAGCATCAGCATCTACTCCATAAGTTAGTAGCTATCTTGAGATGGCCTAAAAGTCATGTTTCCACAGATATATTAGATTGGTGCAAAAGTAATGGCAGTTTAAAAGGTTAAAATTTGCAAAAACCACAATTAATTGTGCACCAATCTAATATTATAGCAAGTGAATTTGCATCTTGTCAAGTTTGACTTTTCATAAAAATTCATTGCTGTCCGATAGAACTTTCTGAGATGATGGAAATGGTCTACATCTGGCTACCAAGCAATTGAAATGTGCTTAGTACAACTGAGGAAGTGAATTTTTTATTTTAATTAATTTAAATCCAAAGAGCCACACATGCTAATGGCTAATGTATTGGACACCACAGCATTAAAACAAATGACAGTTGTTCTAACTTGTGTTCATTTTTCATGCTAAGTTTTCTCATGCAAGTATGAAATGTGAAGTAACTGCCGTTAGTGTTATTTCCATTAGTAAAAGAATTTTCAAACAGTTAAATGATACTGCTTTTATATGTCATCAGAGGTTTACATAGAAAGTCACATTAATTCCAATAGTTTAGTTTTCCCTTCAGTTCACGGAAACAAAGTAAAGCTTCTGGAAGTTCATTCTGTTGAAAGTGAAACATCTGACATTATTGGGAATTCTAACTTCATTTGAAAAACTCAGTGCTAAAGATAAAATTCTTAACTTTTACAGTAATAACATACATTGTTGTAGAGCACAGCACTATAGTAAAAACAATGTTCTTACTAATTTATAAAACACAAATGTACTTGGAATTGGAATTCTAATTCATAATTGTGTCCAAATGAAGTGCAATAACGTACCAATCGAAACAGAACCCACAGCTGTCAAATTTTTAGATTTTATTTACATTCAGAATCAAGACTTTTGTAACAAATTGATGTTAAATACACAAAAAGACTTCAACACTCCAGATGCTTTCTGCTACCTATCACCAATTATATTTAAAAATTTGAGCCTTTGAAGGGTGACTTTATAAAACCCGTGTCCTTTAATAATGGTATTATTATTATTATTGCAAAAAAAATCTTCTAAATCCTAGCTGCATTTTGTTCAAAATCAGTTAGAAATCTTTCATTGAAGCATTCAACTTAAGCCTTTGAAACTTGTAGTAAAATGCAATTAATAAGAACAAAGCTTATGTCCAGAAAGACACTGAAATTTGTCCCTACTAAAGCAAAAAGAATTGGACAAATTATATATTAAAACCTGAAACAGTGAATGGTTTAATTTTCAAATTCTGTAACTGCAATTTGGAATATCTTGACTTATGGAAAGAATCTTTTGATGGAACTCTTCTTTTTATTTGTACAAATTTATGTGCTGTGCCACAATAAAATGAAATTGAGTAGGCTTAAAAACTGAAACATTCAAAGGAATCATAGAGACAATTTACTTGATGAAATTTGTCTTTAAAATATTGAAGACTTCATTATTGAAAAAGAGGACTCTGAATGCAGGTAAAAAGACAGAACATAAATATAATGAAGTGGAAATATTTATACATTTCAATTAAGATAAATTTTTAAAAATTGAGACTCTTCCATTTAGTAGAAATTGCTCTGGGCTTACTAGTTGAGAACTTAGAGAGTATTTTCTTGTTGAAAAATATTATGATCTAAAGAAAAGAATTAACTGAGTCTCACTTCAAATTTATTAACCATAAAATGCAACTCTGAAGAAGACTGTATCCAATTTTATAAGAAAAATAAAACTAAGATTATGTTGAAAAAAATATATATTTTTCAGAAAAATATCAGCAGTATCATTTTAAAGACAGGCTAAAAAAACTGATTAAAGTACATGAATATGTACTATAAATGACTACTCATGTTAGTGTTTAGATTGTATGTTTAATGTTTAGATAATCAATGTAAAGAAAAAATTTTTAATGTTTAATGTCATAAATATGCTTTTTTAAGAAAATTGTTTTGAAATAATTTTTTCAGTAAGACCATGTTTTAGATCTACCAAAACACAGTAATTTGCCAATCAACAGAAAATTTAAAAGCTGTAATTTTAATTGTAATTCTCTGGAAATCCTTCTCTCCATCCTCAAAGGTGTACCAGTTTAGATGAAAAATTAAGAAATCTACTGTAAGTTTCTGAGCATAAGGACTAATTCTATCAATTCCTTTATCCTCTTTAGGCCATAACTACAAAAAGCTAATAATTCCATAGGCATCTCTCACATTGGGATTCTTCATCCTCACCAAGCAATGTTCCTTCCTTTACCAGACCACACCTCCTCAACCTTTCCCCTGGGCCTCATGAGACTCATGCTCAGGCACCAGCAAAATCTCTACATCCTCAGCTTTTTTTCTGAACATTCCTCTGAGGACACTGCTTCCTCGTTAGCCCTCTTAAGTGATGGCTGATTTCTTTTCCACATCCCTCAGGAGCCTATAGGTGGGCCTTCCTTCATTCAGTACCACCACTTCCATTCTATTGCCACACCCTCGTAAAAAAAGAAAAGCTTAAAACTGCCATCAGACCACCTACTGATTCTTAAAGAGAAATCTTCCCTGTTCCCTAAGGATTTTTGGCACAAGGCTCATTGTTATTCTCTAACAACATTATTCCTATCATAATTCTTAGTGTTTTCAATATCCATGTAGCTGAAACCTTCTGATACTCAATCTCGCCCCTACCCCACCTCAGGCTCCCATGGTCATAGCCAAGATTTTGTCTACCAATATTGCAGCTGCTTCATGATCTCAACTTCAATCATCCTAATCATTTATCTTTTCACCTTATACCCTTAATACCCTAACTCCAACAATTTTTTAGTTCTATTAGGATGTACAATCTATTGAAACTACCTTTTCACCGTCTCTCCGTTCAAGTTCTCACATCCCTCCTAATCTGGCTTAAATTTCATAGTCTGTCATTGAAATTACTCCTTTACCTTACCTTCAAACGCCTGATCCCCTTTCACTTTGTCATACCTACCAGGCAAAACCCCAACCCTGGTTATATCCAACTCTGCCGATTGTTAAGTTTGCACTCGCAGAGCTAAAAATGGCTGGAAAAAAACATGTAACTGGGTTATATGTCTCACTTTAAATTCAGGATTACTAACCTGCAGCAGACCTTTAGTGCTGCCCAGAAATCCGACTATATTCCCTAGTTCATTCAACTTTCCCTCTACTAACCATCTTCTCATATCTATTCCTGTTTCTTCAAACCTCCACTCTCTTCCCAGTCTCAACTAATGACTTTACTTCCTATTTCACTGAGAAAATAGAAGCAAGCTACAGAAATTATCCGTGTTCTCCCCACCCCTTCTGGGTGCTCCAACCCTCCACTTATGAATTTGGCCCCGCTCCTAGCTTTGGCCAGTCTTTCCCTCTGGTGCACTATATACCAGCCCCTCCCACCCATTCAAGGACAGCACTCCAGCAAGTCTCCCTCTTTCTACTGTAACATCAACTTGTCACTCACTACTAGGTCTGCTCCCCTAATATATATGCTGTAATCTCTCTAATCTTAAAACAAAACCTTTCCTGATCCCATATTCCTATCCAACTATCCTCATTCGTTGAATGTCTTACTAACTCCAATTCTTCCCTTTCCATTCTCTTGGATCCATAGCAACAAAGTTTGCGTTCTTACCACTCCATAAAAAGCTCAAGATTACCCATAGCCTCCATATCACTAAAACTGATGAATTCTCAGTCCTCAACTTGACCCACCAGCAGCATTTGACATAGTTTATTATTTCCTCCTCAAAATGCTTACTTTGGTTTCTAGGCATCATTCTTGTAGTATTTTGATTTTCTACCTTGTTAGCACTCCTTAGTCTCCTTAATTGACCCTCCTTCCATAACTTGATCTCTAAGTATTTCGGACTGTCCCAGGGCTGAGCCCTTGAACCTTTTTCCTTAACTATATTCTCTCCCTAGGTGATTTCATTCAAATTCATAGCATTAAATATCATCTCTATATGAACAGCTCCCACATTTAGATTTCCAGTCAGGACCTCAATCCTCAATTCTAGGAGGCATCAACTAAAGAGATTCACATTTCTTCTCTGTGTTTTAGACCTGTTTATCCAGCTGTCTACACCTCTAGTTGGATACTCAAAGAAATCCTACACAAAACAATGTCCAAATGCAAATTCATAATCTTCACCCACGTTCTACCTCTGAAATATGTTCCTCTCCAAGTGTTTTGAATATCTGCAAATGGCATCATCATCTCCCCAAATATAACATCCAGAATCACAGCTGTTATCCTGGGCACCTTCCTCTCCTTCATCAATATCTGATCCATCCTGTTGATTTAACCTTTTAAATATTTCTTGAATGTATCTATTCTCCATACTCACATCTACTCTAGCCCAAGCTTCCATCACACTCAACCAGACTAATAGATACCTTCTAATAGTCTCTCTGCATCCACTCCTGCTCCCTTTCCAATTCATCCTTCATATACATCTTTTCAAAGACAAGAGACTGATCATATCTCCTCTCTGCTTCAAATCTTTAATACCTTCCTAATGCTTTTATTATAAAATCAAAGTTCTTTAATAAAGCCCAAAAGGTGTTAGATAGGATGTCCACTGCTACCTTGACAGATTCATTTCTCGCCAACCTCTGTATCACGCTGCGCCTTTTAGCACCATTAGCTTTTTTTCAGTTCTTTGAGCATACTACACTCCCTCCTCCCACTGGGCCTTTGCACATGGTGCTCCCTCTTCCTTGAATGCTGACACAACACCCCTATCTCTTTATACTTCTTAATGCCTACTCAGTCTTCAGATCTCTTTTCAAGAAACACTTTCTCAGAGAAGCCTGCCTTTCCTCTTCAAACTTCCCCTCATATAGGCTTATTATCACTTAATATTTCTAAGTGTAATTCTAAGAGTACATTTTTGTGATTAATTTGTGCTCAGTGTCAATCCAAAAAGACTTTAAAATCAATGAAGGAAAAGATTGTGCTTCGTTTGCACTATTGTAACTCTAGCCCTCGGCAGAATAGACACGCGAATATTTTTCAACGAATGAATCAATACAGCAGTGACAGTGAAAGCCCCACAATTGGACAGTGCTGCACAGGAATGGAATTTAGAAAGATAAAAGGGACCGGAAGAACCCTGGGTAAATAGCATCATTTAGGAATCAAGCAGAGGAAATAAATTAGGGGGGAAAAAAATCAGAAAGTTAAAAACAACAAAAACGAAACAGCATCATGAAAGCCAAGAGAGGATAAAATACCAGAAAGATAAAACAGGCTACTGAATTTCACAAACCTTGCGAACTAACAAAATAACTAATAATGGGAGATGCAGTGAGAAAGTGAACAAAGGGAAAATATGGGGGAAAGCCCACATCTTTCCAACGCCCCTGTGAGATTTTTACACTGGTTAACTTTTATGATTTCCTTAAACTACCATGACAGTCGGAATCAAACCTAAATCTAAGGAAAATATACGTGCCGTTTTAAACTTTATTTCTCTACATTTGTATGAGTCATTTTAGTCTCCTTATATGACATGTACTAAGAATACGTGTGCTAATAGTCACACCTGAAATGTTTTTGGTGTCTTAAAATACGTTACCTCCCGGAATCATCGAAACAGACATCTGTGTGTCCCTCCGTGTGTCCGTATCTCATCGGCTTCTGTGTGGCAGGCATCTTTTCCTTTACCTACCTGAAAACGTTTTATAAAAGCTAGTATTATTTTAAAGGAGAGGAACGCCCGGGGCTGAAGGGTAAGAACGGGGGTTCGTCTCCTCCCGGGCACGCTCTCTCGACAGCCCCTTTTCCTCCCACCCGAGTGGCACCAACAGAAAAAAGAAAGAGGGTCTGTCAGACAATAAGCAGGGAAGAGGACACGCTTCTCTTTGGCGCGAGCAGCGGGAGGAAGAACTCACCCGGGTGACCGACCCTCCGCGACTGGAGCAGGAGGCCAGCACCGGCGCAGGACCGCTTCCCGCGCTCAGGCGTGCTGGCCACACTACGCCTGCGCCGGCCCGCCCACCCCAAGCGCAGGTCCCGACCGAGGTCGCGGGCTAATGACGTCAGCTTCGCGCCGCCTGCAAGGCAAAAAAAAGCCGGTTGCTGGGAGAGGGAGAAAGAAAGGGAGGAAGCGGAACACGGAAGTGGTGGGAACGCTTGGGGAGCAGGTGGAGGCGGTGACCGCGACGTCTGAGACGAAAACCCAGCGTCGAGGGGTGGGAGCTTGCAGAAAGGCATCCGCCTTGTAGGACCTACATGAGGTGCAGGAGTGGCTGGGCCTCCTTATTCACCTCTGCGAGCACCCAGACTGATGGCGATGGTGATGGCGGCAGTTACTCGGACAGCCCCAGTTAAACTGCGCTTAGAGAGGTGAGTGGGGGAAGGGTGGTTGCTGCCTGGCTTTGCCGATCGGGGTCCGCTGCTACCTTCCAGGCTTTCCGCACAAGCAACCCTATAGAGGTCCATGAACGGGTCCAGCCCCTCCTTGGGGCCGGGCTGGAGAGTGAGATCTTTGGGCATCTTCTCTGGAGAGGAGGAAGACCCTTCTCAAGCCTTTAATCTTGGCATCCTTTGCACCCTCACCTCATTTCTATCGAGATAAAAAGGAGGGAAGACTTAATCTCGTTTTACGGCGTGTACATTAATGCTTAACCTTTGGGACTCTACTTATGTCCCTTAAGAAGAAAGTAACTTGAGGTTTCCTGTTCAGACCCCACCTCAAGTTCACTGAAGCGCGTATTTGGATCAACAAGAGGGGCTAGAACTAAACCGTACATTGTTGAGTATCTCGTTCGGTCCCTGCAATCTGTGGTTAAGGTCTTGGCCATTAAGTGTATGCTTTGCTTGTGTCTTCGTGTTCTCCATGTTGGTGGACCGGTCTCGGATGAAAACCTTCACAACGATTTGTGTGTGTGTGTGTGTGTGTGTGTGGGAGGGGGGTGGGGGTGGGGCTGGCGTCCACCACCTAGTCTCAGTCATCCCTAGTTTCGGACATTAGTGAGACGTTTTTCTGTTGTAGCGATTTCCCCACTGGTTTTCAATCTCTTGCCATTGTGAAAGGTTGCATAGTTAGAACAACCGCGGTATTGTTCTTGCCGTGCTGGCATTGTATAAAGGGTTGTTTTGCGTACTGGGGCTCCACATAGGCCTGTTAAACACTGAAGTTGGGTATAGGAATAAAGAAGAGTGAACGGCTGAAAAAGAACTCGGGATTTGTGGGGAAATAACCAAGCTATTGCTAATTTTTTACTAGAGCAAAACATATCTGAGACAGTTCTTTCTGAGGGACTTGATGTTATATGGAGATTATCCTTTTTTTAAATAGACTGATTTATATATTTTTTTTTATCCAAGTAAATATCATCGGATAGACTGTAGGGTTCAAGCTGAACTCTAATAATGTTCGTCTCTATATTGAATAAATCATGAGATTTCAGTGTCATACTATTCAGAGCTCAGCATGAGAAGAATCTGCAAATTAGAACAGGAATTTTAGCTATAAAATGCCCTAACTATATCTATAATACCGTGTGACTTTAAAATTATGAATGGTGTTCACACTTCTGTCATTTCACTCTGCCTTAGAAATCAAACCATGTGATTCATAGATTAAAGAAAATTTTCCTTTACAAATTTCACATGTATGGAAAGAGCTTGGGCCTTAGAGTTGAGCAGCCCTGGTTTTTAATTTTGACTGACAGTTACTCGTGTGACCTTGAATATGCTTCTTTACTATTTTACAGATATCTATAAAATGTAGATGATACCTACCTCCATCAAATTGCCAAAGTATATAGGAGATACTTATGGATGTATAAAACTAATTATTATTAATGTCTTGTGTTATTAACAGAGTACTTTGAGCATTTAGTGGTTTCATTTAAAATGGTTTAAGTTATCATCCAGTAAAAATTTTCAAATATTAAAAAATGTAGTCTTACTTTTGCTAGTATGTTTTCACAATTCCGTTTCTGTTTCAATCAAAGGCCTGCAAATTTTGCAAATTTTAATATCATTGGTGAGTTAGTTCATGGTCTTGTTGAGGAAAACACATTCAAATAATATGTACAAGATCATAGTGCAGTAATGAAAAGTATGTAACTTAAATGTTAGCAAATTTGTCTGGTTATTTAAGATCACACAGCTTTAAAAAAAATAACCAATGTCTGTCGCTGATATGGCTGTCAAAATTTTCCAAATGGGTTTATTTATTATTAACAGTGCATGTCTCATAGACGTGGGTAGCTGAATGAACTCACTGAAAATGATGCCAAGGTCACAGATTCAAGTGCAGTGAAGTTTAGTTAGCTTTGCTCCATTGTGACCACTCGTAGTACCCTTAGACTCACAGATGTTGTTGGTCTCAAGCACAATAGGATGAGAGAACGTGAATATATTACCATTTTACTGATGGTGGTATTATCTATATAAGTAATATCATATAATTTTATTTTATCCAAGAGGCATATCAGTATTGCCTTATAGAAGGAATTTTTAAAATACCTTTCAATAAGATAGTGTACTTAATACAAAAATCATTAATCCTGTGAAAGATAAGGTGGGAAGAGAGTGTAATAACGGAGGAGAACAGAGTATTGGAAAAATAACATTGAAAGCAGTTTAGAAATCTGAAGATTTTTTTATCTCTGAAAGTGTCCTGAAACTTAACAGCCTTTTGAATTCATTTGTGAGGTAAATAATACTTGTACATGTGTAAACCCTTAAGATATAAAAAGGAATATAGTAAAAGCCCTACTGCCAGTTACCTAGCTCCCCTGCCTAAAAACAGCCAGTATTTGAGTCTTGTGTTGTTACATTAACGCCGGATCCTTACCACAGAAGACAGACATAATCGCTGTTTTATGAATGAAAAAGCTGAGATTCAGAAAGGTTGTGATTTGTCCAAGGTCACACTCCTACCAAATGTCAGAGCTGCAAATAGAAACCAGGTCTTTTACCTTCTAATCCAACGTAGTCTTTTCACACTGCCTCTCCGAATCATAACTATTGCCATAAAACTTAGAATTTGATAAAGCATAACAGGACATAAAAGTAATTTTATTTAAGTCTAGAGTCACCTTATACTATTAGGTTGGTGCAAAAGTAATTGCGGTTTTGCAATTTTTAACCTTTTAAACCGTAATTACTTTTACATCAACCTAATAGTTTGTTGGTAAAACTTGTTTCCAAACTTAAATGTAAGCATATGTAATTATTATAAAGTAATGAAAAGAATATAATCAGTTAAAAAATGTTTTGTCTACTGTTGAAATCTACTTCCTTACTAAGTAAGCTTGCAAAACTACAAATTTTTTATAATTAAAGTTTGGTTATATACACGCATAATATTTTTAAAGAATTTAAAACTTTTTTAAAAATAAATTATATTGGAAAGTATTATGGGGCCAGTGTGTTTCTCCGGGGCCCATCAGCTCCACGTCGTTGTCCTTCAATCTGGTTGTGGAGGGCGCAGCTCAGCTCCAAGTCCAGTCGGCGTCAGGAGGCGCAGCCCACCATCCCATATGGGAATTGAACCGGCAACCCTGTTGTTCAGAGCTTGCACTCTAACCAACTGAGCCATCCGGCCGCCCAAGAATTTAAAACTTTTTTAAAAGAGCACATTTATTATCAAGAGTAATATGAAGTGCTTTGTGATATTTCAGAAATGCTAAAGCCTTTTTACCCTCAGTTTTTTGAAGTATGTTTTTGTGCAGATTTTCTAGTCTTGAATGTATCCTTTGTTTCATCTCTTTCCTTTTTAATCTTAATTTTGCCACTTTCCCACCTCTCATTTTTAGAAATTAGCTTCTACATGAAAAGTTATGAGTAGGCAGCTAGCTAATATGTATTTTCATTAAGCTCAGTGTATACTGTTTCCATACATTTTAATCCTGTCTGTAATACCATGAGGCAGTTGGCATTACCCAGATTTCACAATGGGAATACTGAAGCTAAATGAGATTTTTTTAACTCAAGTGACTAGTAAGTGTCAATGTCTTAATTTTAGCCCATGTTTGATGATTTAGCAGCTCATGCTCTTTCATGTGTACCATGTTTCATTTTTAAATATGGTATAGTGAAAAACTATAAATTGTCATTTTTTATGGATTTCTAAAACTTTAAAATTTTCTCATTAGACTAAATTGCTCTTATCGGGGGAAAAAGACTACAAAGAGACACACCAAAATGTATAAATTAATTGCCTAATTTAATTACAGTTGACCCTTGAACAACTGGGGGCTTAGGGGTCACAATCTCCCCCTCCCCCGCAAGGACGGAAATCCGCATCTAACTTTGACTCCCTAAAATCTTAACTACTAATATCCTAATGTTGATGGTAAAGCCTACTGATAACGTAATCTATTAATACATGTTTTATATGTTATATATATACTATATACTTACCATAAAGTAACCTAGAAAACAATGTTACTAAGAAAATCAGGAGGAAGAGAAAATATATTTACAGTAGTGTCATGTTTATTGGAAAATATCCACATATAAATGGATCCGTGCAGTTCAAACATGTTTGCTCAAGCATCAACTATAATTTTTCTCTCTTCTTTAAACTTCTCGATTGTTCTATATATTTTATAATGAACAATATTGTTTTTATAATTAAAAATTACAGATTACAAGGAAAAATACATCCTTACAATCCAGTTTATTCCCTGAAGTGTTAACAATAGTATATCTTAAATATTCTGGTTTCTAAAGTTCTGTTAGGGTCCTTCCACTTTTAGAAGTCCATATGCTGCCTACTCTTAGTATTCTGCTCTCTCTTCACTCTAGATTAACATCCTTCAGTTACAGGTTACTGGACATTTCTCTTTAGCTAGTATACTCAGGAAATGTACACTCATTTTAATATTAGCCCAAGTTAAATGTTTCCCCAAAATTTGTTCCACACAAAGGATTTGTGGTAAGTTAAATGTAGGGAACTATGGCTTAAGCAGGTTTGTTAACTGAAGTACCTCTTGGAACATTTTGCTAAGTATGCATTGTAATCTTTCAGAGGGAAGCATTTCCCAAACTTGTTTGACAAGGAAACTCCTATTTCTCTAGAACATGTATTAACATCTTTTAGAACTAGTGTCCACAAGACTACAGATTGGCGAACACTGGCATAAGCAAGCTATTATTAGGAAAGTAAGTGGAGAGAAGAAGGGTGCAGTAGTGCTAATGATTCTTTTTTTTTTTTTTTTTTTTTTTACATACAGTTAATACCCATGAGCCCTGGTTTGGTAGCATGACAAAAAGAGACCTTAAGCAACACGGGTTTGGACTGCACAGTTCCACTTATACGTGGATTTTTTCCGATAAATATGCTGGAAATTTTTTTTGAGATTTGTGATAATTTGAAGAAACCCACAGGTGAACTGCATAGCCTAAAAATGTTGAAAAATTAAGAAAAAGTTACGGATATCATGAATGTATATTAATCTATTTGGATAATTTACTACCATAAAATATATACAAATCTATTGTAACAAGTTAAAATTTATCAAAACTTACAAACACAGACCATACATGGCACCATACACAGTGGAGAGAAATGTACAAACCTAAAGATGCAGTATTAAGTTATAACTGCATAAAATTAGCTTTAGTATGTAGTATACTACTATAATAATTTTGTAGCCACTTCCTGTTGCTATTGAGGTAAACTTGTGTTAAAACACCATGTGACACTAGTTTCCATGTGAGTGATTCGTCTCTCCAGAAAATTGTGTATCACAGTAAAAAGTGACTTTGTGGTTCTTGCATATATTTTATCACATTTAGTGCAATACCATAAACCTTAACTTAAGTGCCTCTCGTGATCCTGGAAGTGCTCCCCAGAAGCAGAGAAAAGTCATAACATTACAAGAAAAAGTTAAATTGCTTGATAGGTACTGTAGATTGAGGTCTGCAGCTGTGGTTGCCCGTCATTTCAAGATAAATGAATCCAGTGTAAGGACCATTGTAAAAAAAAGAAAAGGAAATTCATGAAGCTGTCACTGCTGCTATACCAGTGGGCGCAAAAACCTTGCGCTTTTTTGCGAGATACCTTATTACCTCGTTTTGAAAATGCAGCTTCTGTGTGGGTGCAGGATTGCTATATGTAGGATTGCTAAGCAGGATTGCTTAGGCAGGTATGCCTAAGAAAGGCATACCTATAGATGCTAATATGATTCAAGAAAAAGCGAAGTTATTATATGGCAATTTAAAGCAAAAGGAAGGTGATGGACCTAAAGCTAGAGAATTTTCTGCCAGCAAAGAATGCTTTGATAAGTTTACGAAGAGGTTTGGCTTTAAAAATGTCAAGATAACAGGAAAAACAGCTTCTGCTGACCAAGAGGGAGCAGACAAGTTCCCAAGACACCATTAAGAACGTCATTGAGGAAAAAGGATATCTGCCTGAACAGATTTTTAATGCAGAGCTAATAGACACCACAGCAGAGGAATTAGCAGAAGACGACTTGATGGAGATGAGTGCTTCCAAACCAGTGCCAGAGGATGAGGAAGAAGACGTAGAAGAAACAGAGCCAGAAAACAAACTGACATTAGACAGAAGGGTTCCGATTATTCAAGGTGGCTTTTGACTTCTTTTACAACGTGGACCCTTCTATGGTACAGGCACTGAAACTAAAGCAAACAGTAAAAGAACAATTGGCACTTTACAGAAACATTTTAGAGAAATGAAAAGGCAAAAATATCAGACAGAAATTATAATGTGTTTTCGTAAAGTTATACCAGATGTGCCTGCGTCTCTCGCCACCCCTTCCACCTTCTCCACCTCTCCAGTTTCTGCCACCTCTGGAACAGCAAGACTGACCCCTCCTCTTCCTCTGCCTACTCAACATGAAAATGACAAGGATGAAGACCTTTATGGTGATTCACTTCCACTTAATGAACAGTAAATAATCATCATGCTGTACAGTTAATAAACTTATCTGTGTGTGTGTGTGTGTGTGTGTGTGTGTGTGTCTTGCTATGAGAATCTAATAACTACAGCAAGAACTTCGAGATTTTTTTGTGTCATTATCATCATCATCACCTATTATTCATCATGTAGAACATCATATACAAAACTTATATTGTGAAGTGGATAGCTTATTCTCACATAGGCATAGGTAAGTGATATTTAATATAAAATTAATAACGTTAGTTTGTTCACTGTTTTATAACTTTGCTTTTAAAGAATTACATTACCATGCAGTATGCCTGTCATAATTGGAGAAACATAATTGGAGAATCAGCCTATTATCACAGACAGGTGGTTTTAAAAAAATAATAATAATGTTTCCAATCTGCATTATAAATCTGACCGTAATACTGCACGCCATAAAAATTTTGTAACAATTCATCAGTGACTAGGCTAGGCTATTGTGACGCAATCGTATCAGTTACACGAGGTACCACAAAGCAATCATATTGCTGCTTGTATGTTACCAATGCATGAATCATTATACCTGTAAATAAGTATGAATTTATTTTACACGTTATCTTTTCAGTTTTGATGTCTAGTGTTAGTAATATACACATATTATGTGATATAATATAACATCTACGGTGTTTTATTATATATAATATGAGGTATAGGTACTAACAGACAATTCATCTTGTAAACATGATGTAAACTTAACAGTATAGGTAAGTACAACACAGTACTATAAATGTATTTTCCTTATGATCTTCTTAACATTTTCTTTTCTCTAGCTTACTCTGTTGTAAGAATACAGTATATAATACATATAACATACAAAATATGTATTAATTGTATGTTATCCATAAGGCTGCTAGTCAACAGTAGGCTATTAGTTAAGTTTCAGGGAATCAAAAGTTATACACAAAATCTTCAACTGCAAGGGGGGGGTTGATGCCCCTAACCCCCACATTGTTCAAGGGTCAACTGTATTTTAAAATATATACTGGAAAATGAACATGTATTGCTTTTGTGATGTGAAAAACAAATTTTTTTAGTTCTGAGATTTTTCTCATACAAACCAACCCATTTTTCATATATTTTTTTTAACAATCCAAGGAATTCATCTGTTATCTACTATCCAGAATATTCTGTTTGTGGAGCCTAAATGTTTCCACAGAATCCAACTCAAATATCAGGCTATGATCAAATAACAACTATGACCCACAGAATCCAACTCAAATGTCACAGGCTATGATCAGAGTGCTTTCAGCGAGTTTGGGGACACATGACAGGTAAACTTTGGAATCGTG
Source organism: Rhinolophus hipposideros (assembly GCF_964194185.1). Classification (NCBI taxonomy): domain Eukaryota; kingdom Metazoa; phylum Chordata; class Mammalia; order Chiroptera; family Rhinolophidae; genus Rhinolophus; species Rhinolophus hipposideros. The sequence goes on from NC_138051.1 coordinate 64,143,374, forward strand.
GATTTGGTAAGGAAATACCAGGGCTGCATCACTACCAGAATAATTACTTATTCATGAATTCTTCATGTAGTATAGTAAAGTAGTCTTTATAGGATCAAATTTATTTTAATTTAGTATTTACATGAATTTTTGTCCTAAATGTACATTACCATGGTAGATATAGTAGTTCAATGAATAACTAATAAATACAATACGTTTCTATAGAGATCTTGATTTAAAATCACCTTCCAGGCCTTATTCAATAGAACTAACTAAATGTTATTCTTTTGTTAGTGTACAGTGGCCATGTTGGGTGTTCATTCTATTATCACTGTCATTGCAATTGGTTGTAGAACCAGGGACCAAATGACTATGGACTCTAAGAACTTGCTTTTTTGAAAAAGGCTTTTATATAAACTTGTTTTTAGACATATGCCTCTGTCTCACTAAGAAATAATATTATTTTAAAGATGTCACTGTACAGAGCAAAGTAACTTAACTGTCTTCGTAAAATATTATTGAACCAAGAGCCAAAGCAACCTTCTCCCAAGTGATTCTTCCACCCTCTTAAAAAAAAAAAAAAAAAAAAATGCTTTGCAGCTACCAAGAAAGATCTTTGATGTGTCAGCAGCTCCTTGCAATGTTTCATCTCTGATTTCCATACTACATTAAAATTGGTAGTAAAGCCATTTTATCATTTTGCATTTCCTCTCCTACCTCATTTATACAAAGTATGTATAAAATTCCAAGAATACTTGAAACTAGTAATGTTGTATGTCAGTTAATGCTCAATTTAAGAAGAAAAAAGAATTAATGATTGGCTGTTTGGAAGGATTCACATACATTCAGAACCCTACGTTTTTTTTACATTCAGATTTAACATCTATAGGCAAGACAACAGTGCACTTTTTAAAAAATTCATCTTTAGTCTTTAAACACATAACAATAAAAAATAGTTTGTTCTCACTAAAAATAATGTTATTTTTATTTAAAGCAATGTGATTGAATTTTTTAAAAAGAATTTTGGTTTAATGAAACTTCTGGAAGAGATTAGAAAATTCTTCTGTGTATTTAAATGTAAAGATGTGAGATTTAAATACATGTTTATCTTTTATAACAAAATTATGTAATAGTAAAGGAAATTCTGAATATCTTCTAAAAGCGTCTTTCCCATAGCATAAGGTTTTTTTAAGCAGTTACTTTTTCAGTAATTGTTAAGATGTTAACCTATACCATGAAGTGACCAATTTTGTTTTGCATTTATTTCTTAATATATCTGCTAAGTAGCTTCTGAGAGCCACTTGTTATCCCAGTAAAGTAAATCAAGTTTAGAACACTTGTCATTTTGTAAAAGAAAAATACATAGCTCGTCTTAAAAGTTCCAACAGCTTATTTAAGTGTTTTACCAGGTGTTTTACCGTTCTATTTTCTTTCTTATATAATGTTTGAATTTTTCTGTCATCGATAATTACCCAATTCTTTTTCCATTGCTTTCTTATCTTCTCAATTGAAGTTTCTAAAAATCAGTTCTGTTTTTTTCTTTAAGATCTTCTACCTTGGAACCTTGTGTCCTGTGTGGTTATAGGGACAAGTTGATCTCTAGGTACCCTGTTGTCCAGAAACTTCTCTTCTTCCTCAGCCCAGGAATTCCCATTTCCTCTCTCCTATGTTAAATGTTGTTTCCTGTGTTGCATCCTCTGTTTTGGATTTACACTCTAAATTTAGAAGAGCCACCATCAATATGAGGTAAAATTGTTGATCCTTTGCCCATATGAAAATTTATTTATCCTCACATTTGATTGATAGTTTGGCTGGTTATCTCTTCAAGGTTAGAAACTAGCCTTTATCTTCCAATGTTACAGTTAAGAAACCAAGTGCCATTTTATTTACAGTCCTTTGATTGTGACTTCTTTCCCTCATGAAGATTTTGCATTTTATTTTATATTTTTGGCTTGGTCACTTTATTTACTTACTTTGATTTTATTATGGTAAAAACACAACATGAGATTTACCCTCTTAACAAATTTTTAAGCATGCAATACAGTACATAGCATATAAGATAGGAAAGCTTTAGTATCTCCTCCTCATCTCTGGAGTTCTAAAATTTGAGATTAATGTAACTTGATGTGTATTTTTACCCCCACATTGTGCTGGCCCCTCAGGCGGGCTCTTTCGATATAGAGGCTTATATCCTCTCCAGTCCTTCCATTCTGGGAAATATTCTAATATAGTTTTTTTGATTATTTCTTCCCTCCATTTTGTTATTTTCTGTGAAATGTCTGTGTTGAGTCTCTAATTTTCTTACCTTTTCTGTCTAGTTAACCATTTTTTCCTAGTTCCTGTTATTTCCTCAATTCATCTCTAACTTTCCTATTGAATATTTTGTTTCTGCAGTTGTTTTTAATTTCCATAACTTTCTTATTCTGTGGTTGTCCACACCACCGCTTACTCATTCAGGTGTAATACCTTAACTTGGACGAAATCAATTTTATTTTCTGTTCTTTTCATGGTTACTATTTTCTCCAAGTTCCATATGTTTTAGTCTGTCCTTTACGTTAGAAGCTTTCTTCAAGACTGATAACCTGTGGGTATTAATTCATATTGTAGAGTGAATAAAGCACAGCAACGCTGCCTGAGAGCTGTATGTGAGTAGGTGGGGCATGTAGACTGGTAAGCTTCACTGCGTGGTTGACTGGCCTCCCAGCTTTTTATTGGAGGATTCCCAGAGAGCAGCATCTGTAGGTCTTTTCTCTTTGGCCATTATATTTCTCCAGCAAAGTACCTTCCAGTCTCCTATTAGGAGGTATAAGTCTGGGAACTGCATGGAAGAAGGGAGCAGGGAACTTTCATTCTGATTTTAGTCCCAAGCTTCTCTTCTAACCCCGCTATGTCTAGTATCCAAAATCCTGAGCCTCTCTGGTTCAGTTTCTCCAAATAAATGTCTCATCTGTGAGAGTAAGAACCGGAGGGATCTAATTGCTCTTATGCAGAGATTTTCAACCCACCTCCCCATTTTTCGCCCTGTGTTCCACCCACACTTTGTGTAGCATCTGGTGCCTCTGGGTCCTGGATTTGCCTGCTCTCACTCATCCATGTCGCCTCTGTGCCTGTGTCACCCACCTCTCCACTTCTGGGTCAGTTACTGCTCCTCCATTCATTTTCTGTTCTGATGTTTTATAACTCAGGTTATAGAAACCTGTCAGTTTCATTAAAGATGAAGTTTGTGGGGTTTTTTTCCACTTTTTCTTGTTTTGGACTGAGAGGTGGAGCAAAAAGATTTTCACTTAACCATTTTCAAAACGGATAATTATTTCTTCCATAATCAGAAAAAAACAGAAAGCTGTTTTCATTTTGAGAGGAAATCAAGTTACACTACTCATTAAGAAATTCAATAATGGGAAGCAGCAGTTATAACTAAGGAAGCATTAGAATCACTAAAAGATTTTATAGGAGACTTGATTGTGTCAGAAGGCAGAGAGAAACAGGGAAAAATTGAAGCAGGCCCTGGTCAAGATGGGAAATGTTATCAAGAATAGAGGTAGAGAGCTTAGCTGAAATATAGAAATAAAGGAATAAATGGCACTATACTAAAGTAGCAAGGAGGCCAGATGAGGGATCTCACACCCAGTGGAGTAAAATTGGTCATATAGCTAAAAAAAAAAATAATAAAATTTGATACTTTTTTAAATACTATTTTGATACCTTTTTAGTAAGTAAAAGCATCAGGTATTTCAAATCTTAGATGATAATGTTTTTCACATTGAGCTGAATTCAAAATATTGAAATTATGCAGTATTAATAAAAAATATCTGCTTGGGACTCCTTTATTATATTTTTGTCTTGAAAAATAAAGTATAAGCTCTTAGGCAATAACAAGTAGTGTCTCTTCTAATCAATGACTTCATTTTATTCTGCCTCCTTTGTTGCTTCTGCTTCTTTATTTTTGTTCATTGGAATTTAGTCAATGAACAACCAAAACATACTGTTGAGTATAATTTTGATGTACTTTAGTACATCATTATTTATAATGATGTTTCTTTCAAAATTAGATTTAAAAATATTTTTTCCTATGGCTTTTAAATAATTATGTACCAGTGAGTTCACTAAATCAAAATAATAACTGTAATCACTAGATGCTTTTCAATGTTAAGAAATGGAGTACTTTATATAGCAAGTCTGTATCTTTGGTTCACACTTTTAAGCATATGTGACAATCATATTTGCCACTACAGATGCTTGTTTCAAACATTACTGTTTTTAAAATAGATTCAAGTGGCTCTAAACATTTACTTGACAATTGGGATTGTTAATGTTCCTCAAACATAATCAGAAACTTGTAATCAGCATGTTTAGTGCACTTGATGTTCTTAGTCACAAAATTCAACTTTAATTTCAAAATATTTGAAATTATAGGCCCCTTCCCCCGATTTTAGACTTAAATCTTATTCCACCTAAGAATAATTAACTAAATTCCATCTACAGCCAGTCATTACTATTAGTCTTAATAAAACTCGGTATCTTACATTGTAAATTTTAGTATGTCTAGCCAATTTCGTAGGGAAGGCATTGCCCTGTGGAAATTTGCTTGCTCGCTTTTCAAAATTATCAATACAAGAAAGTGTGTGTAATACCAAATTTTTATCCAATTCTATATTTTCTATAAACTGCCTAGATTAATAGTGAAGTTGACCAGTTATTGAAATGAGTTGACAAAACTACGTTGGAAATGCTTGCATGGCGTTTGTGCTGTCCAGTGTGATTATTTAATAAATTATTCACAGCTTTTATAACTTAAAACTTAATATTTTCAATCAGTAGGAGTGAAAACAAGGAGAGGAAAGTGGAGGACCTCTATCGGGCGATGCCCCTCAAACACCAGCTGATGTTTCTTCTCACTGTCTCTTACAACGAATTTACTGGGCTGCTGTGAAATTTTAAAAAATAAGGGGAGAAGAGATTGCCACAGGATGTATCTCAAGACTAGGAATTATTCACATTTTGAGCATATATTTTGGCTGAGGGGGCTTGGCTTTTACCGATCTACATTGAAAATTAGCTGTGGGAAAGGAACTCTGATTCTTGACTCCATGGCATTGTGAAATTATTAGTTTATGGTTTATTTAAGTACTCTATCTTTTTCATGTACTAATTATGCTTTTTTAAATCTTGTATCTAACTGAGACTTAATATGTAAACTATACAATGTGAATGACAAATGATTAATGATTTTTTTCCCCCTTTAGGTATATCCAGGAAGTACCCAGAAGAAACTTTCTGCCAGAAAAACTGAAAAAATAGTAGTTATAACACTGGAATTTATGGCTTATTGTTAAAATGGCAGAAAATAATGAAAATAATAGTAAAAATTTAGATGTAAGGCCCAAAACTAGTCGGAGTAGAAGTGCTGACAGAAAGGACGGTTATGTGTGGAGTGGAAAGAAGTTATCTTGGTCAAAAAAGAGTGAAAGTTGTTCAGATGCTGAAACAGTGAGTTCTGTAGAGAAAACTGAAGTTCCTTTAAGGAGCCAAGAGAGAAAGCACAGCTGTTCATCCATCGAATTGGATTTAGATCATTCCTGTGGGCATAGATTTTTAGGTCGGTCTCTTAAACAGAAACTGCAAGATGCTGTGGGGCAGTGTTTTCCAATAAAGAACTGTACTAGTCGGAACTCTTCAGGGCTTCCATCTAAAAGAAAAATTCATATCAGCGAACTCATGTTAGATAAGTGTCCTTTCCCACCTCGATCCGATTTAGCCTTTAGGTGGCATTTTATTAAACGACACACTGCTCCTATAAATCCCAAATCAGATGAATTGGTAAGCACAGACTTGTCTCAGAGTGAATTGAGGGATGGTCAGCTAAGACAAAGAAGAAACGTGGAAGAAGAGATGAACTGTTTCTCACATCCCACTGTTCAGCCCTGTGTCATAACCACCAACAATGCTTCATGTAGAGGCGGTCCTATGACTGGGTCTGTGATGAACCTGGTTTCAAATAACAGTATAGAAGATAGTGACATGGATTCAGATGATGAAATTATAACACTTTGCACAAGTTCCAGGAAAAGAAACAAACCCAAATGGGAAATGGATGAAGAAATTCTGCAGTTGGAGACACCTCCTAAGTACCACACCCAGATTGATTATGTCCACTGTCTTGTACCAGACCTCCTTCAGATCAATAATAATCCATGTTACTGGGGAGTTATGGATAAATATGCAGCTGAAGCTCTACTAGAAGGAAAACCAGAGGGTACCTTTCTACTTCGAGACTCAGCACAGGAAGACTATTTATTCTCTGTTAGTTTTAGACGCTATAGTCGTTCTCTTCATGCTAGAATTGAACAGTGGAATCACAACTTTAGCTTTGACGCACATGATCCTTGTGTCTTCCATTCTCCTGACATTACTGGGCTCCTAGAACATTATAAGGACCCAAGTGCCTGTATGTTCTTTGAACCACTTTTATCCACTCCTTTAATTCGGACTTTCCCCTTTTCCCTGCAGCATATATGCAGAACAGTTATTTGTAACTGTACAACTTATGATGGCATTGATGCCCTTCCAATTCCTTCTTCCATGAAATTATATCTGAAGGAATATCACTATAAATCTAAAGTTAGAGTACTCAGGATTGATGCACCAGAACAATGCTAGGTAAAGAGTAGGAACATGAGAATTTAATCTTTTTTTTTTCTTATGCCATTTTGAATTTTTCTACCAGGGTAGTTAAGAGTCCAAAATAAACCTCTGCCCTAAACTTTGTTTCCAGATCAGTTTATTTTTCTTCTGGTACGTTAATCGTTTAAGGATACACACTAGGGATTAATTATTTAAGGTTACACACTAAGGATATTTGTGACCAGAAGTTTGGTGTTTGTTTTTACCATGTAGGGTGTATACTTAATGTTTTTTCTTCATTGTAATTTGCATATGATCCAGGGATATTTGAAATTTGGTAGGCATTGTACACACAAAGAATCTGTATTTCATACTTTCCTTTCGAAATAATCCTATGTCCCTTCCTACATACATAAAATACAGTTTTCCCATCCCCCTTTTCAGAGCTTTAAAATTCTTCAGTAAAGCTGTGTGTTGTAATTCACAATCCATACTAATGTAATTGACTTTTATAATTGACTAATAGGGATGTTAAAGATAACAAAATGGCTTAAAATCAAACTTGATGTGTTTTCATTTTAAATATTAACTCTAAAGCAGTATTGCTAAATTTGATTTTGTCAGTAAGAATCAAATGAGAACATTTTGGAGGTGAATTTATTCTACAAGTGGCGTGGTCATTTGTTATTCCTTAAATAGATCTTTCTCACATCCTGGAGGAGTTACCATCTTCAGAGCATAAATATTGTTCCTTTCTCACTGGAAGCTTTAAAAACAATGAGAATACTGTTAGTAACTAGTAGTTACTAAAGTACTAAAGTAACTATCGGGCCACTTTTCTGTATTTATTTATGAACTGTTGCTTCTACTTAGCCCATTTATAGAAACTCTGAGCCTATTATTTGGAGAGATGCCACAATTTATAAACAGACACAAATTTCCATTGGTAACCAAAGACTACCTAAGTCGTTTTTCATTATTTTAAATTGAGCGTGAATAAAGATTCAAAAAGTAAACTTAGTATTCAGAGCTTAGTATCCAGAAAGCTTAATATTGTTTTTGAGCTTCAAAGTTCAAATAATTATTCCTTCAGAATTAACATGTCTTTACTGTGGTTTCAGAAAAAGGAAAACATTTTGAGAGCTACATGGTTTATGCCATACTGAACAGTACTGGGAACCAGGTCTAATGTTTTAAATTTATTATCCTGAGAACAGAAAAGCATTTTTAGAAACATTATTATCCCAGCATAATAGGTTAAATGGAGTGATATCCTATCCATCCCCTTTTTTAAAATAATCCATGAATAATAAATTTCCTAGACAGTTGTTTCTTCTGGTGAGCTGTTTACCCCTTTGTAAATTGGCATTTTTAACATCTTAGTAATTGATTTCTTGATGCTAGTTTAGCTCTACTAGGATGCTGCTTCTACCTGGGTTGAAAGAAATTTGACTCAAATTTTCCAGTTAGAACAAATATTTCTTAAGTATCACTGCTTTTATGTTGAAGAAGCATTTCCCTTTAACACAGTTCTGCTGCTAACGTAAAGATGGCATTTTTAAATGTTAAAATAAATTTTTAGCAATTATCGCAAAATTAAACCAAGGAAATCTGTTACCATTGTCTTCTAGCATTTTTTTTCTCGGTGATCTCAAGATTGTCTTGGTTCCAATGAAGGATAGCTACTAAAATAGCACTTCTCTTAGCAATGATGAGGCTCAGGATATCGTAACACCAATGTCAGGATAATATCTCTCCTGAAGATGATATTTCCCTTTTTACAAAAGAAAAATCTCATACTACCTCATCTTTGTCGTGGCACTTTTGTAGATCACTGAGAAGCTTATCTTATTTACCAATGTAACACTTCCTAAATATTCATCTTTGGTGAAAGAAAATTAATAGTATGGTAAGACTACCCATGATTATAATTTTTTATCAGAATTTGATAATGAGATTTTCTGTTTCTGTGAAACAATTATTATTTTAAATATTTTTCTTTTAAAAATAACTTTTTAATCAGTACAGAAAACCTAAGGGATGACAAGCTAACAAATATTCTATTAAAAAGTAATTTTATAAAGAAAAATGAAGCATAATTATGTTATCTTTTATAATGGTAAAAATTAGTGTTTATATAAAAATGAAGATCTACGTAGCTTTTCATATAGTTATTCTGGTTGTGATATATTTTCTCTGGCTTATTTTTTCAACTTCAAGGTAGTGACAGCTGTTAACATTTTCAAAATACTGCCATACATACAGCCTTGAAGTAGATGGTCTAGTAAATGAGAGCAGGGAAAAGACTCATTTACTCTGAAATGGTTCGTATTTTTCGTTGGATATTTGCTACAGTGAAAAGTAATCTGAAAAGTAGAAATAGAAAGATTTGAGAAGGGAGTTGTTTACCATGAAGGAAAAAAGAAAAGAGTAATAATAAATTTTGTAAAGCATTAAGAGATTGGAATTTAGAAAAGTTAACCCTTTTTTTCTCAGTTACTTTGTGAGGACATATTTGGAAGAGCATCTGATATTCAGAAAGTTTTCAAAATGTAATTATTGGAATATATAAATCAAATTAGTTTTGAGAGGAACAATGTGGGAACATACATCTAAATATAAATTCTGGAACTCTAAGTTAGACGTTGTATTGTAAAGTCTAGAGTTAAGAAAGCACTCAGCCTGGTGGATATGTGTAGAGCTCATTGGTCAGAGAGGAGCAGACTAAAAGAAACAAGATAAAATATTAAAATTAAGAATTTAGGCATTACCTCAGGGGAGAGCCTTGACAGTGAAAGGGAACTACTTAATCACTAATAGCTACTCTGGACCAAACACTTAACTGTGCTTTGGGAATCATCCTGAACTAATCAGGAAATAAACTTGACTTTTCTGTTTCTCTCTGAAGCTTTTCAGGACATTAACCGCACTCTCCCTCCCCCCTTTTTAAGCTACAGCATCTACGTTCATACTATTAATTCCTGAAATATGCTGATGGATTTTTTTTTTAGGTTCCTTGAGCATTTTTTGTGCAAATAATCATGTGATCTTTCTATCACCATGCCACTCACTTAAATAATGCATAGAGGGAATGGTTTAATTTAAAGGAAGACCTAATAGGAAGAAGATTAAAGGAAGCTTTTAGCCTGTGGCTAGATTTATCGATTTGGTGATCAGACCTGTGTTCTTTCCTGAATTTCAGCTAATGGCAAACTGTGGTTAAAGAATGACTTTGAGTTAAAGTTTTGATTTACTATTATAAATAATATAAAGAATGCCTTACTAATTAGAAATCTTTAAAAGTAGAACAAATGTGGCAAACAGGACTCATCGTTGTACAAATTCCATTTTTATAAGAAAAACAAACCATTATCATTTATTCATAAGCCAAAGCCATTAAGAAGATAAATCAAGTTACCAGCTTCCTGTCTCTGAATTTTGGATCATTTTATAGATCAACGTAATAGAGAACATCCATCCTATGAAACAAAAACCTTGAGACCTAACTCAAATACACTCTTAGTTTTCATTTAAAATATTATTTGCCACTGTTAAGCTATTCTGAGAGTCAAATCAGTTATGTATTGTTTTGGTAGAGCAAATTTCACAGGAAAGTAGACTTAGAATAATTATAAGACATTCCTGGAGAAAACACAAGGAAAACTGTTTAAATTTAAAATACCCTATGTGTTAGGTATTAATACCCAAATGAATAAAAGATTTTAAGTCAAGCAAATTATTGTTTCTACTTTGGAAAAATTCTTTACAATTTTGGTTTTAATGTGTTTTACATTCATTTTTATTTCTAAAAAATGAACAGAAAGCACAAAGTGTTTTACTTTTTAATGGCCTACTAGAACTAAGCAACACTACAAGAGTCTGTCTATACTATTCTAATACATTAAGATATTAGACACTAAATGGAGGTAACTTTGAAATGGATTGGCTTCTAAGTTGAAATACAGATTAATGAATATAAGCCAATGGAAAGAGATTTAGGGCACATGAATCTTGTTTCAAACAAAGCCAGAGTCTGTTTTTCCTTAACTTTTTAATTAATTTTGAATAGGATACTCAATCCTAAGTTTTTCTTTGCCTTCATTCCCTAGCATATAAAAATGTAGATAATACTTGTCAGTTGACTTCTGAAGGTTAATTCTTCAGTTAAGAGATGACCCTTGGAGCATACTTGAAAATAATTTCTGTACAGCTGTTAAGTACTAATGTGATAATAGGTTTTCAGAGTATCTCCTTAGTGGACCATGCAGATTCACATTCACTTATTTTAGTCTGTAATAGGCTTTCTTGGCTGGATATGACAATAAAGATAACAGTACAATTTGAATTTATGCTTTAGACTCAGCAACCGTGTTTCCCTGAAAATAAGACCTAGCCAGACCATCCACTCTGATGCAAAGTCAGAGCGGGTGGTCTGGCTAGGTCTTATTTTCATGGAAACACGGAATTAGATGAAAGAGTTGCAATTTCCTTCAGCTCTTAAGGTTTATATAAAATAGATGTTTGCCTAAGTTATTTTAAAAATTGATTACATTTGCAGGAAGTGAAGATACAGGCATACCTCGTTTCATTGTGCTTCACTTTATTGTACTTCGCAGATATTGGGTTTTTTAGAAATTGAAAGTTTGTGGCAACCCTGTGTTGAGCAAGTCTTTTGGCACCTTTTTTCCAACAGCCATTTGTTTATTTCGTGTCTGTCACATCTTGATGATTCTCACAATATTTTAAACTTTTTCACTATATTTGTTATAGTGATCCCTGATCAGTGAGTGATCTTTGTCAAGACTCAGATGATGGTTAACATTTTTTTAGCAATAAAGTATTTTTTAATTAAGATATATACTTTTTTTAGACCTGGTGCACACTTAATAGACTACAGTATAGTGTAAAACACAACTTTTATGTGACTGGGAACCCAACAAAATATATGTGACTTGCTTTATCGCAATGTTTGCTTTGTTGCAGTGGTCTGGAACCAAACCTGCAACATCTCCGAGGTATGCCTGTAATCATTTTGCGGTGGTTATAATCAAATCTAAGCCTTCAGACTTGAGAGTGTAAAACTCAAGGAGATTTACTTAAATTGTGTTAACTTTGCTAGAATTGGATAAATTCTATATAAACCAAGTATAAACTTGATATATACTTGAATATACACAGTTTAAGAGTAACTTCACAAAGCTATTAGTACCCTTGTCAATCAGGCTTGTATGATCCACCCCTTACCCAAAAAGAAGACTGTTTCCACTTTTATTTCTAATCTTGAAGTTGAGTGTTTCTTCTTGGATGTGAATTCAAATAAATTGATCTTAATAAATTTTCATTTCTTCTTAATTAAAACTTCATACATAAAATCCAAAGGCTTTGTATTTTGTTTTAAAAACATATCCGTACCTCACACAACTTAGAATCTGAAAAAAAGTTTTAAATCTATATTATACATTTTCTAATTTATAGTACACTCCTTTCAGTTTTTAGTGTGTCAGTTTGGGTCTTCCAAAAGCAGATGCCAAGATGTGATTAAATGTGCAAGAGATTTATGGAGGGGGCATCTATGAAGAATAAAGGGGAAGAGAGAAGGTGGGGAAGTCTTCATATCACATTGCAATTCTGATAGCTGTGAAAGAAATGGAAGGGAGGGTTGGGGTCAGGTGGGCTTCAGACTGCAGTGCAGTTCTGAAAAAGGTAGATGACAATTTAGTTCCCAAGCAAAGGTTCCCTGTAGGAGTTCATATGGGACAGGAATGACCTACCTAACTGGAATTGCCCACCATGCTGTTACTGGCTGGGAGCATGAGAAAAGCTGGAGGACATCAGTCACTCTGATACCCATGACCAGGATTAAGGTGATGGGCATAAAATTTTTTTGACCAAAAAACTCAGTAATGAAAAGTATATTAAAACCAGAATGCAAAACAAAACAAAAAAAAAGTATGATGAACAAAATACAAAAATTTTAAATAAAGATAGCACTGTTTTACTGACTGCTTGTTGCCTCAGGCTTCCTTATGGCTCCACAAGACACTGCTGATTCACTGCCTCCTGAGGGCAGGTTAGGTCGTTCACACTAATCATTTTTCATAAACCATTGTTTTCATCCAAAAATCTGTTTTCTCTAGCTTAGGTATTTGAAGTTCCACTCTAGTTCATTTTTCAGGATGAGGATTATGTGTGCTGTGGAGCATATTCAGAGACGTCTTCGTTTAAGAAGTTTAGTAAAGAATCCACCCATTGACCCACTAACAGCTTAAAGAAGCAAAATGTAAGAATATTGCATACTTTTACATATAAAACGTGCATATCATATGTATATGTCTTTGCACACCATATAATTATAACATTACTAACTAGCAGGTTCCTTGATGTCGGGGTCCATGTGTCAATCTTTGGGGCCTGACAGTAGGTACTTAAAGGTTTGTTCAAAGATGAACGTAGTAGAAGAGGCATTGATCAGGAAAAATATGCAAAGACAGCTGTTCCTTTAGTTGATTTCAATTTGCCAAGCCATTCGCAAACGTCTTCCCTTTCCCGTATTGTTCCTTTAGCTCCCCCCAATTTTAGCCCAAGGGTCCATGTCCCCAAATTGGGCCGCATCCACACCCAGCCAGCTTGGAGGCCTGGCTGTAAAAACCACTGAGCACAGGGAATCCAGAACCTGCCCTCCAGCCAGTCCAGGGAACAAGTGAGCAGTTTCCACCAGGCTGCCCAGGACGTCACCAGCCACAGGCGTTTCCTCTGAGTGCTCAGATCTCGGGAAAACCAGGGAGCTTTCCTCTCTCCCACGGGAGAAATCAGCCGCCAAGGGGCGAGCGCGAGAAGCAGCCACTCTGCGGGGACCGGGCCGGCCGCAGTGCCACCGAGGGCCTGCGGGGGGCGCGCGCGGCCCGGCCCCGAGGGGGGCGGGGGGAGCCCTGGCGGGGGCGGTGAACTCCGAGTTGGGCGCTTCCTGTTCCGGCGCCAGGAGGAGCCGCGCGCTGTTGGTGTTGCTGCTGGTGCTGCCGCCGCCGCTGCTGTCAGTCAAGCTGCCTCGGTTCTTCAGCGACCTGTTCCCTCGGACCCATCGCCGCTTCTAGACCTTGCTGCGGGCTCGGATCGTGCCGGGTGAGGCTTCTTCGGCGGTAATAAGGGTCGTGGAAGCGGGCGAGGGAGCGCGCCCGAGCGGGAGGCGGGCGCAGTAACGGGGGTGCCTCGAGTCGCTCGGGGGCCGGGGCTACACGTTTTTCCCGTCGTCTTCCTCCGGGTCCGGACTGTCCCCGGATCGCCCCCCAGGGAGAAGGCGGCAGGGCCTGGTGACGTCGCCCCGACGGGTTTCTCCGCGCCTGACGTCAGGCGTGGCCGGGCCGCGGGGCGGAGAGAGGGCCCGGCCCTTCCCCCACCCCTCGGAGCGGGAGCGACCCGCTCCGCGGCCGGTTCGCTCCGGTTGGTCCCGGGGCGTCTTTGTTCCTCGTGGCCCTCCGGAGCTTGCGACCGCGAGCCCCCGGCCCCGACCTCTCCCATTCATTAATGTCTGGTAAAAGGGGAGAGCTAGGCCCGAAGCGATCCGTAGAGAAATCGTGGACCCTTGTGTAAGATTATGCGCAGGGTGACGACGTCCCGATCATCATTACTCGAGTTGCCCGCAAGTACGTTACATGAAACCCATGACAAAAACTATTGCGTTCGGTAATAGTCTATTTTTTTTTTAGGATGTAGGCGCCTATGTTATGCATGGTAGCTTCGCAATCGCTGAACCCATTTTCTCTTGGAAAACCAAGAGGGGTGCTTTTAACAAAGATGAAAACGTTGAAGCATCGACTCACAGTCACCTGACTGGAAAAATTTTTTTTATAGCATTACCACTGAAGAAGTCCACGCTCGGACACCTGGTGGTTTTAAAGGCCTGTTTTTGAAAACGAGCCCTTACTGCCGGCGAAGGGAGCCTTCGGCAGTCTTTGAGAAGTTCTTTGTGCCGTAGTGTTTATTGGGCAGGAAACACCAGGTTCTCTCGCTGCCAGGGCGTCTGAACCTCTTCTTCAAGGACTAGTTTGTCTCACCCTTGAATTGAGTGGCGAACGTCGGCGTGTTCCTTTCCTCTCTCTCCGGAGGAAACGGGGAGCCTCCCGTAACCGAAATCCTTGGGACCAGTGTCCTTTGGATGTCAGAAGCCTTTGAATTTTGTCTTTAGATGTTAGAAAGACGAGGAAAGGGCATAGACTGATAACGCCCCAGCGGTGTGGGGGCAGCATCCCCTAATCCAACACGCGTATCTGTGCCGCAATCGGTGTGAATTAATGGAAACTATAAATAGCCTTAGGTCAGGATTTGCCACCAAGTAAGTTTTACGCCAAACGTGAGAACGTTTCTTTCACTTTCAGAAGTTTCTGAGTTGAGGACGGCAGATACAGGTTTGTGAATCTACAGAAGCAGTTGTAAAAGCTAACATTTGTTGAGTTTTTGCTGTGTGCCAGGCAGTGACCGAAAGATGTGTTTATAAGAATGTAACGTAAGTCGCACAGCGTAGCTGTGAGCTGGATACTATTCCTGTCTATTTCTGCCTCTAAGGTTTGGAGAGTTGAGCTTGTCCAGAGCCAGCCAGTGAAGAACTGCAGTTTGTCTAGTGAGCCATACTTTTCGTGTTCACTCTCTTAACCATATGCTATATGCTCATACACAAAAGAAGATAAGAATCTATCTGTTGCCCACCAACTATATTCCAAGCGCTATTACAAGCACTTGATTTACAAGTCCCATTTAGTCTCTCACATTACTGGCCCGTTCATTCATATGAGCTGACTAAGATGTTCAAATCTTGGTCTAAAGGCTCTCTGCTGAGGCTTTCATATCACTCCCCTGTTTGCATTCCAAACAATCTGACCTGCCTACGCTGCCCACAGAGCTTCTCTCTTCTCCCTTTCAGCTTTTGCACAAACTGCTCTCCTTTACCTAGGCCTATCCCACTGTCCGGTACTCCCAGCCCTTTCCTCACTCTTCTTCCAGACTGCAAAGGCACCACTTCTCAGGGTTCCTCCCCTGATTCTCCCTTCCTGATTCCTTTAGGAGCTCTTGGAGATACTTCGTAGAGCCCTGTGCTTACCCCAAGTTACTGTTTAAATGTAGTTCACCAGACTGTCAACTCCTTAAGTATTTATTCCATGCAGTACTACCATGTTTCCCCGAAAATAAGACCTAGCCGGACCATCAGCTCTAATGCGTCTTTTGGAGCAAAAATTAATATAAGACTGGTTATTATATTGTATTATACCCGGTATTATATTATACCCAGTCTTATATTAAAGTAAGACCCAGTCTTATATTAATTTTTGCACCAAAAGGTGCATTAGAGCTCATGGTCTGGTTAGGTCTTATTTTCGGGGAAACACAGTATCCATTTCTCCAAAACACAAAACAGTGCATAGAACATATGTTCCAACAAGTATCTGAATAAGTGTAGAAAATACAGCTGGCATGAGGCTGTTAAAAAGTGATTTCTTTTTTTTTAATTACATGTTTTAAAGAAATTTAAAACGTTCAAAAACTTTCAAATCCTAAATTTCTTAAGTTGCCCAAATGTAAGATAGAATGCATCTGATAAAAGAGCTAATACTAAACACATATTTTAATTCAAAACGTCTATTTTCAGTACAATATATTACCATCATCCTCCCCACTGAACAAGTCAATGCAAAAATCTTGATTTCTCTTAGTTTCTCTGAATAAACATTTTAACATGTTTATAGCACTTTCTAGATTATTACATGTGTTACTTTCAATTATCTGTGCAGTAGTAAAATTATAATTGTTTGGCAGATGAGAAAATAATCTCTGGTTAAGCTTGTCTTTGTCAAAAGGATTGATGTCTGGGTTTCATAACCAAGTAGGCCCATAATATTTATCACTCCACCACAATTTGATAGCCCTTTGAAATATTTCTTGTCCAGTAGTCACTAGTAATTTATGGAGTTCAACTTTCTTAAACCTCCCTGTGATTGAATTACCACTTTTACTCTAAAAGCCATAGAAGTTACAAAAATGTTTAATTTTCTAGTGTATGTCAAAAGAAATTATGTACTGTTTTAAAACTATTCTTGTTGCTCAGACAATTAAATGATTATTTTTCAGATGATGCATAGATCCTGTCATAAAATGGTAGTGGAACGTTTTGGAAGGAATAGCTTTAGATTATTCCAAAAATGAAAACTTTTTTGTGGGTTTTTTGCTAGTTCAAGGTTACATTGGCCTCAGTAATTAGCAAAATCCAGATGTTTTGGAATAGATTTTTTTTTTTTTTAGAAAGTGTAGATTTTTATTTTTTATATTTTGCAACTCTTCTCATATTGAAACACTAATGTCCTGCTCTATTTTTTTTTTACCTTCTCAGGATGAAAGTATCCCCCAAACTGTAAATTGGAATATTTCCAATTAATAGGAACACTGTTCATTCTAGGGATGGAGGGCAGGTCACTTTACTATGCAGTGTTGTAGAACAGGAAGTAACCTATTTCTAATTCCTTTGGTCAGGGCTTCATTATTTTAATTAAAAGATTCTAGTACTTTCTCTGTCTTCCAGGATTTCATTTTGAAATTAAAATTTTGAAACACAGAATTTGTATCTGTTTAATACTATTAACTTATGGGATGTTATATTTTGGTATAATTCTATGACTACTTAACTTTATGTAATGAATATATGTTTTTCAAAAACTAAGAGGGAAAAGAGTAATTCTGAAAATCTGAACAGCCAGACCAGAGGAAACTGAATGGGTTGCTTTGTTAGTTCTCTGCTCCAGAATTAATGTGAACTTTGATACAGAATCATTTTCTGTTTCAGAAAGACTCACCCTGTTTGAAAAGCATGTTAGTCTTATGTGGACTTTAAACTTGTCATTCACTGATAAAGTTTCTTCAGGTGTTAGTCCTTAGAATTTACTATTGTGCAGTGTGACATTTTAGTATAAAACCTTAACATAGGAATGAATGGATAATTGTTATACATTCAAGATGTGTTTTTTCATATTCTGAATAAAAAAGAAAGGTTATAGCAGTTGTGACTTTCTAGGCCTTATGTTCTATTTCTTCATCATTCCTCATAATAACCAATCGTACTTAGAAATAAAATTCGTAAGAATGCAAGGATGGCTCAGTAGTAAGCAACCTGTATATATAACCAACTGTGTGGATGGATCAAAGGAGAAAATCTGAGACCAATTCATTAGATGCCAAAAGATATTCTGAAGAGATGTACTATCTTCTTTGATTTATTATTTTAACTAGCAAAATAGAAATAAATACATACAGCTAGATAGACATAAATAGAAACTTCCGTAATTAATGTAAGTTTTGTAAAATCTGAAACTAAAAATGAGAATTATACTTAAACATTAGGAGCACCCCAGGAGACTTGGGAACAAGACTTCTGTGCTCTCTATCACCATTTACCATTTCATGGGTCTTTAAGTCCTAGTTGATTCAAAAGAGGTGTAAATTGGGAAAGAGAAAATTATATTTTTTGCAAATGCCATAATTCTTTGCCTGGAAATCCCAGAGAAACTTCCAAGAATAAAATAATTCAGTAATGTCACTGCTTACAAAAGTAATACACTAAAATTTTAAAAAGCCTTTCCCATGTATGAACCACTAATTAGAAAATACAATGAAAGAAAAGAGCCAATTTACAACCACGAGGAAAAGTTTACCAGTTAGAAATCTGTGTCATAAAAAATGTGTAGGAAACCTGATTTTTAAAAACTACTGAGTGATAATAAATGACAGATATGGGAACTAAGAAAACATACCTTGTTCTTGAATGAGATTTGATATTTTAAATATATATCCCCTAAATTAATCTGTAAATTTAATGCAATTCCAACCAGAACACCAACAGATTTTTAAATTGTTTTTATAAAATGATCTGGAAAAGGTAAGCATGAGAATATTCAGGGAAATCTGAAAAAAAGAACAGTAATTGTAGGGCAACTGACATCTACATTTGTTAAAAATATAAAGCTGCCGTGATTAAGATAGAATTTTATGGTGCAGATCAGTAGAAAAGAGTAAAGTCCACAATACCCGTGGGAAATGATGGAGGCCTGGTTGTTACGCAGTCAGACTGACCTAGGTTTGAATCCCTTCTCTACTAGTCACTAGCTCTGTGACCTTAAACAAGTGAACTTGATAAGCTTCCTTTTCCTCTAGCTATAAACTGGGGGTGGTAATATAGTTTGCATCTGTAGGGCTCTCGGGCTATTAAATTAGATTATGTACTTAGCACAGTGCCTGTTCATGATTAAATGTTCAGTAACTATTAGTTGTTAATAGCAGTGAAATGTGTTAAAGGTAGCTTGTCAAATCAATTGAGAAAAGGTAGATTATTCAATAATTATTGTTCGTAAGAACAGAAAGAATTTAAATAAGTTCAGCATAAACTATAAGAAAACATAGGTGATATTTTTTTTTTAAATCTTGGAGCAGACAAGGCCTTTGTAAAACAGAAGCCACATGCAGTTCAGAAAGATTGATAAATTTGACTACATGAAATTAAAAACAATTGTAGTGCCAAAATACACAGTTTAAAAAATCTACTGATAAAAGGAATGCAGGATAAAATTTTTTGTCTCATCTATTTCCTTATATCTTACAAAGCATTAAAAAAAAAGATGCATACTACTAAGTAGTAAAATTATAAAAGGCAAAAGAGTACATACTGTCTTACTCTGTTTATATGAAGTCAAAGAATGAGCAAAAACTAAGTCAGAAAGTGATTGCTGGGGTGGGATGGGGAGTCAATTGGAAAGGAGCGTGAGAAAACCACTGGAGTTAAGGGAAATGTTCTGTATCTTCGACATAAACAGTTGTCAGAGCTTGTTAACCCGAGCACTTAAGATCCTTATATTTTACTGAAGTGTTAATTATACTTAAGCTTAAAAAATTGAGAAACGTGGTCCAAGGACATGAGTAAATTCACAGAAAAAGAAGTATAAATGGGGAATTAAATTTAAAAGATGCTCTACTTTCTGCATAAATCTAAGTTAAAACAAGATGCCAATTTCTAATCTATCATTAAATAAGTAAATATAATAATGTCTAGTGATAGGAGTTAGAGGGAAAAGGTAGGCAGTGTAAATTGGCAAGGGAACTTCTAAATTGTCGTGGACTTTTGAGGTGGGGTATAGATAACTACCGACCTGTTGACTGGCAATTTTAGTTCTAGGACTTCCTGGTGATAGACTCACAAGTGAGCAAAGATATGTGTTCAGACATATTCACTGTATCATTGTTTCAAACAACACAAAATGCAAACAAACCTAAACTTGGCCACCAAAATGAGTGTGTAAACCAAATTATGGATCACTTTTGTGTGTATGATGTGCAGCCAGTAAAATGGGATGAAGTTGGTAGAGCTATATGAACTGTTACAGAAAGGATTCCGACATAAAGAAAAACACTTTACATGAATAATTAAGATTCTATTTAAGTAAAAATATATATGCATAGAAAGTTCATTAAAGAATGTATAAGAAATAGTAAACACTGGTTTTGAAATATTCCATCTTCCCTTTCTGTTTTTTTGTTTGTTTGTTTGTTTTTAGGAAAATGTCTGATGAATTTTCGGTAAGTTGATGGATTTATTCTTTATAAGTTTTTTGGCTCTTCAGAAAACAACATAATCCTAAGTATGAGCCATAAGTCTCAGTTTCAGAGAGTTGCTTTTTATGATTCTTAGATTTTGGTGGAGGGTGGTATGTGATTTTGATAGGTTGTTTGCCTTAATTTACCCAGATACAACATTTCAAAGTACTACAGTCTGTAGTATTTATTTCTTTATGAATCCCTAAGTAAAAAATTTAAATGGTAATACTTCTGTTCTCTGTTTACCTGATTTTATTAATAGCCAACATTTAGTGTGTAAGTGCATTACATGAATTATTTCATTTAAGCCTCGTTAACCCTGAAACTATTTTTTGAAAATGAGGAAACCAAAGCTCAGGGAGGGTATGTAACTTGTTTGAGGTAAAGCCAGGATTCAAATCCACAATACGTTGATTAGTTATATTTAGAAAACTTGAGCTTCTCTGAGGAATTTGCATTGTAAAGTTGATATTCAAGGTTAACCCCTCAAGTTTTGGATTAAATGAATTTTTTTAAACTGAACAGCTTGGCTTTTGAAGGTGTTAGAGAGAGAGGTTTATAATCCCTGCCCCGATAGCTTACTATCCTTTATGGATTTATAATCATGTTTGGCATGACTTGTCCCTAAATAAGATCAGTAAGACATGCTTGTTTTATTTTTCAGTTGGCAGATGCACTACCTGAACACTCCCCTGCCAAAACCTCTGCTGTGAGCAACACAAAACCTGGCCAACCTCTCCAAGGCTGGCCAGGTACCAACCCTTGGAATAACCCAAGTGCTCCACCTTCTGTGCCATCTGGACTCCCACCAAGTGCAACACCCTCTACTGTGCCTTTCGGACCAGCACCAACAGGAATGTATCCCTCTGTGCCTCCCACTGGACCACCTCCAGGACCCCCGGCACCCTTTCCTCCTTCTGGACCATCATGCCCCCCACCTGGTGGTCCTTATCCAGCCCCAACTGTGCCAGGCCCTGGCCCCACTGGGCCATATCCTACACCAAATATGCCCTTTCCAGAGCTTCCACGACCCTATGGTGCACCCACTGATCCAACTGCAGCTGGTCCTTTAGGTCCATGGGGATCCATGTCTTCTGGACCCTGGGCACCAGGGATGGGAGGGCAGTATCCTACCCCTAATATGCCATATCCATCCCCAGGGCCATATCCCGCACCTCCTCCTCCCCAAGCACCAGGCGCAGCACCACCTGTTCCATGGGGCACTGTTCCACCAGGAGCCTGGGGACCACCAGCACCGTATCCTGCCCCTGCAGGATCCTATCCCACTCCAGGACTCTATCCCACTCCCAGTAATCCTTTTCAAGTGCCTTCAGGACCTTCTGGTGCTCCACCAATGCCTGGTGGCCCCCATGTGAGTGTTTAATTTGTTATTTAATATACACTAATAGGCACATAAGTACAACTGAAAGGTTATTTGTCTTCAATTTGGAATGAAAATTAGAGAGCTTTTAAAACTTTCTAAAAAAAAGGGTGTGTGTGTGTGTGTGTGTGTGTGTGTGTGTGTGTGTGTGTGTGTGTAGAGTTGTAGAGTAAATTTCAGGTAAAGCTTTTAAAAGGATGAAGATACAAGTTAAGTATTCCCAGTACTAAAAATGGAGAGAAAAATTTCCCAAAGATCCCAAAAGACTTTGAATGTAGTAATAAACAATATCCTCAACAGCATCCTTGAGGGAAACTCAAGAGATCGTTACATTGGGCTTCTTAAAAATATTTCTCAATAATACTTTATAGCATCACACCAAAGCACCCTTCAATAAAAGCAGTCTCTGCCTGTCTGGTTCCATACAGAGGTAGATTTTTAGAGCATCTGGGGTAGTGCATTTGTAACATTGCCCATCTTTTATGCAACTCTCCATAGTGCATAGGTTTGTTAGATCCCGAGCAGCATTCAGCTCAAGTTTATACCACTGTTCTACATGGACAGTTAAGTGTAATGCTTCATGTTTTACTGTCAGCTAAGCGGGAATAGGGTTTACACCTCAGTTGAGGAGCTTGTCTTAGACATAGGACCAAATAGGAAAGCACCCCACTTCTCCTGTGAAGTAAGCCAAGTGAGTATTCAAACACAGTCAAGATTCTCCTTGAGGAAAAAAAAACCTCTACTCTTAACATAATAACTAATCAGATCTCCAACTAGATTAATCAAACATCCCACCTCAGCTAATGGAAGAAAATCCTAATAAAGTGCCCCCAAAGCTTCCTTTTATTAGTTCAACTTCAATTATTTTTGTAAATTGGATGCCAAAATAAGTGAGATGACTTGCTGTTTGGATTTATTAAGCAATAAGTGTAAGCCACAACCAGGAGTTAATAAACTCCATTTACGAAATCTAGAAGTTTACTTTTTTTTTTCTGTTGCAGTCTTACCATTAAGTTAACAATGGATGAAGAGATGACGCTTTCCTTTTTGAAGTACATATATATGCATATGAATGCATATATAAAAATCGCTGGTTTCACTATTAGAGGGCATTCATGAAAGAACAACTCTTGCACCTCTCAGAGAAGATAATCTGCCTCTTGTACTTGGACGTATAGTATGTCAGATGGATACAATCAGATAAAAATGTAAAGTAAATCATTCAAATGTGATTTTTATTCAGTTTTTATGGAAAGTTAAAGTAATTAAGTATATTGAATAGCTCTTTGATACAATTTGTTTGAAACAAATTTTGGATTTGTTTAAATTATGAAATTCCACACTTAAAAATCTAAGATGATGTGGATTGTTGTTAAAATCTGCAACCTCATTGGCAAATATTTCAAGTATTTTTCTATAATATAATCACTTTTTTCCCTAAATAAACACACTTTGAAGACATTCACATTGTCATAATTTAAACAAATGATGCCTCAACATCTTGAGCTGCTCTATCTCTAGGATAAATAAACCTGGTCCTCTTGTTTTGGATATACATTTTAAAGCCATCAGTAATGATTGTCAGATGTTGAGTTCATTAGCCAGGCAGTGTTCATTTTTATCCTTGAGAGTTCAGGAAGAACTTTCTTTTTGAGTTCTACCTGATTTCGTTTTACTTTTATCCATATGGGTCATACAGCTCCACAATCTGCCATATAAGGAAACTTTTTTCTGTTTAACGCAGGCCAACATGTATGTAAATTATGTTAGGGAATTGGTGATCTCTTTGTATTGCTTTAGAATAGATTATGAGATGTTCATATTGCTTTGGGAAGAGCTCAAGGAAGGAAACAATTCTCTCCTTTGTCTTGAACCTCAAATTAGAGGAAACCCTGGGAATTGCTTCGTAGTGACAAGTAATTTGCATTCCCACAAAACACTCTTCCACCCACACCGTTCCCTGTAGCCCCTCTTCCTCAGTTCTTTAGGAACATGTCCTTTAATTCCTCCCTGATACAGAAAACTGGCACACTAGGGGTCTATCATAAACAAATAGCAGTGATGTTTAGAGAACCTTAGTCACACGGACATGACTGTTCTCTTTGTACAAGTGCGATCAAAATATGTATCTGTCTTTCAGAGTCTGGTTAAGCTATGTCATTGTCTCTTGCATAGTTTCCTGGATCTGTTTGTAAAGTGCTTATGGCTAACAGTTCAGTTCTGTATTATTTGACAGGTAAATAGGTAGAATTAAGTGCCACACTTAAAAATTATCTTCTAGCTCTAACACTGAAAATAATAATAATAAAGTATAGATCTCTGCATTTGAATTTTTTAAAAGTGTGATTTTATTACTTAAGTGTTTGTAACCACCAAAATTGCCCAAGTAGTTTTTTGGCACCTTATCTTTCAATCAAATTCTTAGATTTGGGATGGAGCTGACCATGTTATTTGTGAAATAATATTTGAAACTTTGAATATATCCATTGGGTTACTAAAATGTGTTGTGAATTTCTTAACTATAGGAGAGATTTATGTTGGAGCTCTTGTTTTTGCTTTGATATAAAGTATTTAGTAGTTTATTTCTCTCAGTTAAAATGTCAAGAATGCCAAATGCTGCCAATTTAATGGTTTGATAGCTACCTCCTTTTAAGAAAGCAAGATGGTCACCTTTGAGAGGAACATTCAGTGTTTAAAACCTCCCTTTTAAGTAGATGATAGATTCAGACTTTCAGAATTGAAACTAATTTGTTTAGATATTTTCAGACTGGTGAATGTTGTTAGACAGCTATTATATAGTGAGTGGCACAAGCGGTCTTTTTAGTGTGTGTTTTTTTTTTTTTTTTTTTTTTCATTTCCTTGCAACGACAAGTGGCAGCTATCTATAACACTTTTGGAATTTGTTGTTAAAGTAGCCTCCAAATTACTAGACAGGTAGCCTTAGAAGGTGCCATAGCTTAAATTATCAGTCAGTATCATGTCAGCTGACTGGAGGGATAAGACGATAGGAAAAGTGAGATGGCAGCAAAGATCTCTCTCCTTATAGTTATTTTGGTTGTCCTACATTGGGATAAGTTGACAACTCTGGCTTTAAATGCACTGTTTAATATAACACTAGAAAGGATAAGGTTTGACTAAAAGAAGAAGAGGTGGCAAGTTTGGGAATCTGTAATTGTGGAGCCCATTTATTATTGGAGAAAATCTTTCGCTGAAAGATTTGGAGGACCATAAACACAAGATTTGAAATTACTATTCCTATAAGTACCTTAACTTTGCTAGTGACCCATACTGCTCAGTGTGCCCTAGACAATACAGCTATTTTAACCTTTGCTTTTCAAGGACTTCCCAACTGGTATTGGGATTTTTTTCCCCTTTTTTAAAAGAAAGAAGGGAAAACAA
Organism: Rhinolophus hipposideros; assembly: GCF_964194185.1. Classification (NCBI taxonomy): domain Eukaryota; kingdom Metazoa; phylum Chordata; class Mammalia; order Chiroptera; family Rhinolophidae; genus Rhinolophus; species Rhinolophus hipposideros. Next base: position 64,168,377 of record NC_138051.1, read on the forward strand.
AAGGAACAGAATTTGCTTTTATAGTTGTAATTCTTCATAGCATTATTTCTCAGATTGGGGAAGAGAGGTCTCAGTTCTCGTGGATATTCTGGGACAAAAAGTATTTTTAGGTTCAGGGTGGGATTAAAACAGAAGTTTTTTAATGGAGGAATGGGGGAAAGCATGTAAGGAAGACTTTTTTTCTCTCTACAAAGGAATAATTTGCTTTCAAAATAAGTCATGTTACAGAATTGTACACCTGAAATTATGTAATTTCATTAACAATTGTCACCCCAATAAATTAAAAAAAAAGAAAATATAAACAGATGATTCATGGAAAATGAAAGTCAAAAAATAAATAAATAAATAAATAAGTCATGTTAGGCTAAGATCAGTTTATGGAAGACTGTACGTATGTGTGGTCTTAAGGGGATACAAAGTATAGAATATGCTGGCATTTGCACTTCAGAGCAAGAATTTATAAATAAATTTGATAGTGTTTCTGGAGTTAGAATGTTAGACTTTGAAACGTTGAACCTAAAAATGACAGCGAATAATTAAAATACAGACCTAAGGTTCTAATTCACTCGGTTCTCAAGAATCAAGGCTCTTTAAAGGACTCTTTAAAATACCTTCTTACTGGACTCAGCCTGACACCTATTCATGCTTTGAAGATGGCTGTTTACAGCTCTGACTCCACAGCCCTGTTTTGTTTAAAATGATACATTGATTATTCAGAAATAGACATTTTTTAATTATCCAAGGGCCTCTTTCCTTCTTTGTCTATTTTACTGTTTATTGTTTTCAATAGAGAATAATGAATAATAGGGCAGAGAAGAAAAGGGGTGAAGTTTTGGCTTTGGTTGGTCACACCCCTATAATGGAATATTTTCTAGAAGTCAGTTGTGCCCGTGATAATTTACCTCATAAATAAGTGCTACCTATTGTACTCACATGTCCAGCTTCTGAAACTATGTGTGGGTGAACATAGCTCTACTCAAAAGTTTCAGTTAAAATACTGTGCCTAGTTTGCATATCAGTCAGTTGCCTACACTTCTAAATGATTCGTGCCACGTCTTCTTCCTTCCTCCCTCACCCTGAATAATCTAGTGCTCGCTTTATAAAACGCCGGGGTTATAAACCCTGGAAATTAAACGTAAGCACAGAGTGTTAAAGTGTTTGAAAAGCAGAAGGCTAAATTCAGATGAATCACACTATACACCGCACTATGCATAGAAAGTGGTGGGTGGGTGGCTTTCAGGGAAGACTAATTTCATCTCAATAGAGCAATATTTAGTATTGAAGACAGACACCGTTCTTTTTATTTTCAGAATTCTGCCAAGTAAAACAAAAATTGCCAATAAAATAATCAGTGTTAAAGAAATGCCATGCAAGCTTCTGGCTGTAGACTACATCTGAGAACTGCATTCATTCAACAGACACTTATGTCTGTGATCCAGGATCCAGGAGTTTTGCCCAGATGCCAGAGATGCAGGGATGACAGAGAATGCCTGTCTTTGAGAGGCTAACAGTCTAGGGGTGGCATTGCAGAATTCATTAGTGCACCCATTATTAGTTTAGCTAGATAAACATACTTTGGTATCGCTGCTGGTGGAAATTACAGACCAGCCTTTGGGTGTTTTAAAGAGCAGAATATGGTATACCATTTTTTTTTTTAAGTAAAAAAATTGATGTTTTTCAAGATTGTAGTTTTGTCAGTGCAACTTTTCAAGCATGCAAAGTAGTGGGATGTTTTTCCTCTTCACTTTTCCCTGGGATGAAGGCACTTTCACTGCCTGTCACTGATTAGCAGATACTGATTTGTTGCCATTAAGTACACTTGAGTTCTGTGTGCTCTATAACGGTTTTTTGTATTTTTTTCTTGATATTGTGATTTTTTTCATTGACTTAATAATGACAAATTTAATGTATGTAATTGTCTATGCATATTAAGTTAAACTGCCTAAAATGTGATTTGAGACATATACATTTGTTTGTATTATGAACTGTAAGCAATCTGTTTGAGACATTAGGTTTTTATCACCTGCTGCTGTATTTGTAAACAAAGACAAATGTTGCTTTAAGAAGTAATTATAATTAGGAATAGACTATGGATGTAATACTTGATATTTTTTAAGATAAACTTGTTTGCTTTTGTGTATTATACCTGAAAACTTTTTTTAAAAATGTATTTTCATGGTTTCACAGTTTTTCCATGTATTTTATTCTTTAGGCCCGATTCTGGGCTTCCCTGAGCAAGTCCAGAGCCTAATTAACTGCAAATTTGTCATAAAGAAAGGAATAAGGGCCAGAGACGCCCGTGTATGTATGACCTGCATTCACCAAGGCAATTAAATAGGCTGTATGGGAACAACCTTGCCTCTACAAACCCTCTTTCAGCAGCATGGTATCCAGTGTGAGAATTTCCTCTTCTCCCTTCAGGGCCGGACTATTCTTTGTAACCAGGCTATCTGTAGATGCCAAGGTAGGGAACCTTCCCTATCTACACTTGCTGTCGCCACCCCCGCGTCTATAAAAGATAGTTCTGCGCTTGCTATAACTGCTGTGCCCTTAGTGAGGGTCACATTGCTAAGGTTGGTATAGTTTGCTATTTCCTTTCCACAGGAGGTTTGCTGGCCTTTCTTCAAGCCCAGTACAAGGGGGGCTATGAATGAATGATTTGCAGTACATTCTACTTTGGAAAGGGAGTTCTGCTTGTTGCTTTGTAATTGGACAAAATGTAACTATAATTTTTAAAATTGCATTTGATGTCTTATTTCAAATCTCCTAAAAGTACCCACCTGAAATGGAGCGATGAAATATAAGACCATTCTAGAGCAAAGCTGGTATTTTTTTCCCCCATCATGAAATGATAATGCTTTAACAAACATGTTCTTCCTTGGGTACCTGACCCAAGCGGATTCTTTTTTCACCACCATATTAAAACTGAGCACCAATCCTTTTGCAGCAGATCTCTACGACAATATAAAATCCTAACTGTTAGCCGACTTCTTTTAAAGAAGACTGTGCAATAGAAGAAAATTTGGGCCATCCCATAGAGTTTGTTCCTATAGCATTTGAACATTATTCTCATTTGGGCAGGGTTTTATGTCAGTGCATTAAACAGTTTATTTTCACACTATGTCTTACAGTACTCGGGGTGCTTCCAGCTGAGGAGGGGACCAAGCATGTAGAGCTTATTCTCTCTCTGCTCCCTGCTTTCACTAAAGCAATTCCATCCTTCCTCTTTTGTGTATTTTACATACTGTGTTAGTCAACTGGGGCTTCCCTAGCAAAATATCATTGACTGGGTAGTTTAAACAGAGTGGTTTATTTCTCATAGGTTCTAGAGATTGAAAAGTCCTGAGATGAAAGTGCTGGCCAATTTGATTCCCCAGTGAGGGCACTTCCTGGCTTGCAGGTGGCCACCTTCTCGCTGTATCCTCAGGTGGTAGAAAGAGGAAGCAAGCTCTCTTCTTATAAGGGCACTAATCCCATCATGAGGGCCCCACTCTCACGACCCGTCTAATCTAATTACCTCCCAAAGGTTCCCGTCTCCAAATACCATCACATTGTGGGTTGAGGCTTTGACATAGGACTTTGGTGGAGCTCACAATTTGCTATATAGCACTTTAGAGATTAGTTGTTGGGACAAAAAGGTTTGCTGCTTTTACACTTTAAAAACCATACATGACCATGTGTCCTAGTTGAGGTTTGTTAAAATCATAATCACATGTTCGCAAGTATAATAGAATCTCAGGCCATCTAGAATTCTAAGCCATAGTTAAAGTGTTAGTGTAACATAAGAAAAGGAAATTTAACACTAAGTTTTTGCTGTGGTCATGTTTATGTTAGGCCTCATTTTCTTAAATGGTCGTTTGGACTAGCATTCCTTAAAGGTTAGATTTAAACGATATCCTCTTATAGGGATAAGGAAACACTTAAAAAGGTTAAGTAAATTCCCACGGTCATACTATATAAATGATGGCACCAACTATTCTGTCATCAAGACTTAGGGTTTGTCTGCTGGATTATATTTTTCTTGGGCATCCAATACCCTTTTTATCTAGTTCTTTGATTGCCAGTCTAAACCATTGCCTTTTCTCTTCCACAAGACATCCTGACTTGTCCTCTTAAGAGAAGTAGGTTCCTTTGGGTAGGTTCCAAAGCTATGGGAAAACTTTTCCTAAGTTGCTAAGGTAACACTCAACTGGTTAACTTTTTAGATGAAAAGCTTGTTAAATTGAGCTTCATGTATCGTCTCCCCTAATTGTTATCCAGCTTTGTTTCCTGGCAGCGAATAACGACAGCTCTTGTACATTTCACATACTTCATCTCATTCTGAACTCCCCTGCCTTTGAGAAGCAATCTCGGAGGAGACAGAAACATGTCTCGTTAACACTACTGAACTGTCTCAGTTCAGCCTCCCAACAAGCCTCTAATACAAGGACAGTTCTTATCCTCATTCTACAGATGATAAAACTAAGGATAAGAGGTTATAGAGATCACACAGCTCATATGTTGTGGAACAGAATCCTAAGTGTGACTGGCAGCAAAGCTTTTGCTCTAAACCACTGCACTACAGAACACTGCTTTCCTAAGAACAAGTTCACGAACTATACTCGTATGTGTCTGTCAGGGTTGCCTTCATGCTTCCAAAATTGTGTACCTGGAAAGGCAAATCCATCTAACGTTGAACGTTACGTAGCAGACTTTTTCACACATTTTGTCATTGGATGAGTTTCATTGAATATTGACTTTAAAAGCCTAGTGCATATCTTTATAGTTTAGTAAAGAAGTACAATTCTTAAATTGCTAACTTAGACAATTATATTTTCATAAAGGCAAAGTTCAAAGGGGTAGCAGTTAAGAGTAGGTATAAGACATGGATGTGAGAATTGTTATAAAAGGTACTGAATGATGAAACCACTAGCTGCAGTCCTACCGATTACGGAAGACACTGGGTGTCCAGCTGCAATGCAGTGGAAAAGGCTCAGACAAGGCTGTTAGAATGTCTGAGACAGAAGAAGTCTCTGCTAGTAGTGGAGGAGCAGCCAAGATGTCCAGGAACTGTACAGGGAGTGGGAGAGTCTAAGGGAGTTCTGCCAAATAAGGCCTTACAATTCTTTTTTAAGCTTGCCAATGCAGGACATGCTAAGTAAAAACATCTTAACTGCAACACAAAAATCCTGAGTACGGTATTTAATGAATACCTGGATCTCTTGAATGCCCAAAGAAATCTTTACCAAAAAAGACTTAAGTACATGACTAATCAGGACTTGGACTTGGACTTTTTATAGAAGTGGTATGAGAAGGATGACGGTAATGTGAACGAGGGAGAGCCTCTTCACAAATTTCACGAGATTTATCTGAAAGGTCTCCACCTCTGGCGAATCCATAATAGAAATCCAATCAAATTCTAGAAAGCAGTCCTTCATGGTCCAGTGAGCAACACAATAGCTGGGGATTTAGGGGACAGAATTTTTCGCTTTGAGCTCAGCTCTAGTGTCATTTGGTGCTATTGCCTAGCTTCCTGTGCTCATCTGTAAAACATAATATTGCTCAAAGTTCCACAAGGGGAAAAAATTGAACATTCTTTCTTCTCTCTAGACAGGGATCTATTTGGTATAACCGCATAACTAAATGAATACACATCTAATAATAATATCTGTGTTAATGTTCCTTTTTATCAGATTGTCAAGCTTGAGGGCTAAAAATTTCACAATGTGATAATACATTAGTATATATCGAACACCAGGCTTGCACTATAAGTGGTCATATATTCCAGTTTGCCTAGAACAATTCTGGCTTATGTTGTCCAGGCGTAATTATCAATAGCACCCTCCTTGAATTCTCAAAAGTGTCCTGGTTTTAAGGATAAATTATTTGGTTATCCTAACTAACAAAGAATACAAGTGAAGATTTTCGGGCGGGGTGGGGGGGCGAGCTCGTCCTAAAAAACGTTTTAGCATGAAAGTTAATCTTTGATTCACATACATTATTAAGGGTGTTACTTCTGCATCTTTTAAAGGTGAAGAAAAATATCCAAGTCATTTAATTGCAGCCCCACTGTCTTCAGCAAATCCCCAAGGCAAATAGGGAGCACATTCCAGTCATAGAACAGGAAGCAGGCCTTTTTTAGGGTAGAGAAGCTAGGTAGAGAAAGACAGATGGAAATAAGATTTCTTACTTTTCTGGGCATCTCTCCAAGGGTTTCTGCCTCATGGCCTAATTGTGTCTTTTCCCCCCAAATTCTGAAAGCAATTTCCTTTAAAGCTCCAAGTTTTTTCCTAGTTTAATCCTCAAAAACTGAGTAACATCAAAAATTATGTCCAATTCTTTGGGGTTTTTTAACTGCTGCTTACAAATATTACCAAATCTATGGTAGAATAGCATTTCATTTCCTCCAACCCTGGGATGACATGAGTGTTTCTCAATTACAGTAACGGGGAGTTGCGGGGGGAGAGTGAAATTATTTCATAGGGTACATTAGTGGCAAGGAATAATTAATGAAAACTTGTTAAACCACTTCAGAAATATTTCTTGGCTAGAGTAATAGTTCTCAATTGGTGTTTGGGGCACATTTTTAAATACTAGAACCTGTAGCCCTCCTGTAAGGATTAAACGCTTCATGAGTTCGCACACTAGTATTCATTTATCAGGCTGTTGGAGTAGAATGTCTGCTACCATGAATGACCAAGTTCCCTCATACTCCCTTCCCTCCTGCAGTTTAAATCCTGCTCTTCACCGCCTGCAGCACCCGCTCAGCTTAACATTTGTGAAAGCCACCTGCCATAAAAGAACATGCCCCCCAACTGGCAAAAATTAATTGTGCTTATTGGCCACAGTTTTGTGACACATCTATTCTCAGCACACTATTGTGTTGCAGTGGTTTAGAAGGTAGAATCGGAAACAGCTCACTGAAAACACCAATTTGACTAGAAAGGGAAACCTCCAAATACCTCACTGGAATATCCATTTGCTGCTAGCACCTTTCATAAAGTACTCAGGAATTACATCTGACTTACTCATCAGAAAATTATAACTCAAAAAACTTACACTCTTTGTAAGATAATGAAAAGCGTATCAGCGTTACCAGGTGAGGGTTGGGAGAGGGATGCAGTGGGGGAGGGGTACGCGGAGGACTTGACAGTCTGATAGTACGTCGACTGAGATGATAGTTACACATGAGTATTCATTGTCTTTATTTGACTCCAAAGATACGTAATATTCTTGTATGTGTAATTTACATATTTTTAAAAAGCATATGGAGTCTGAGCACCTAAAATGGAAGGAAACCTGTTTCACCCAGACTGTCTTTGAGAAAGTTAGACAGTGCTAACTTCAGTGCTTACTGATTCCTGAGGAATGGAACAGTGGTCACACTTGAGTCAGTGTGTTTCCTTTATGCTAATAACTGAATATCTCAATTGCTTTAGGAAACAAAATGGTTGTCATTAAGAACACAAGCATAAAGGGTGTGCCCAGTGGTCCACTCAGTCTAATGTGGAGTCTGACAGTAGCACCAAAAGATTTTTTTTGTGTGAAAGAGCATAATTGTGACAAAGCCAGCATACCAAACCCAGCACTAGACAAATGGAGAGGCGATTTAAAGCATTCGATTATATAAGGCACTGTGTTGGGCCAGCACAGAGATCACAGAATAAATGGGACCCCACAAACACAGGAGGAGACAATAGGGATGATATGTTCCACGGTGATATTAGGGTAGGAGGAAAACATAATTAGAGTGAGGCTGAAGGTGGTATGACACAGTGGGAAAGAGCACAGGTTCTGGAACCTGACCAGCTATATTTAAGTACTGGCTCTACCACTGACTGAATATATCACATTGGGTGAGGTACTTAACCTTTTGATGCCTCCATATCTTCAGCTACGAAATGCAGATAATAATTCCTAACTTCATAAGGTGTTGAGAATTAAATGAAGTAACCCATGTAAAGCACTTAATGCTGGGCATCATAAGCAGTCAACAGATGGACGGCATTTTTCTAGGTGTTGTGCCTCCAAGGGTGTTACTGTCGAGAGAAAAGTGAGCCGGCCATTTGCACCCAGTGTGACGTTACTGATGTGGGAGGCACAGAGGACTCAACGCCCTCGGAGCACCTAACAGTTAAACAGCTACCATGTTTTGGGCACCGCCGACGTACCATTCATTGTCCTAAGGGATTTCATCACGGTATCTCATTGAGCCCTCACAACAGCTTCAAGCCAGGGGTAAAGTTCAGCTCTGTTAAGGGCAGAGCCCGTTTTCCCCTTTAGGCAGGTTTCCATTAGTGCTTCCAAGTACCTTGCACTTCCGAAAAAGTCCTGCCTCAGAGAGTGTACTCAAAGGAGACTGCACTCCCTGCCAGCTATGTTCCTTAATCACATCCATACCGTTTGAAAGCAGTTGACTTTGGAGATGAGCTATGGAAATCCTAAGCCCCAGGCATGGGTATGTGAATGAGTTTGAGGGAGCAATGAAAGGCAAGCAACTACTCAGAAGGAACCAATTGAAGCAGCTCAGTGTAACTATTTTACCTCTGCGTGGCGGTTTTCCCAACATTCCAGAGAACCACCCCACACTGGAACCGCTTTCCATGCATTCTCCCCAGTGACATCAGCAGCATACCCGCGAACATAATTTGCTTCATGGCTGCCCACAGCCGCACCACTCCTTCTTGCTGGGTTTTGAGAAGTACACATGAGCTATTCATTACAGAGTCTCAGACCCACTAGAAACTCCGAAAACCTCATTCTTTTAAAATTAAATTTATTGAGGTAATATTGCTTTAATAAATTTCAGGTGCACATTATAATTCAACATCTGTATACTCTATTGCGTGGTCACCACCTGAAGTCTGGTTTCCTTTCATTACCATATATTTAACCTACTTAGTCCTCCCCTCGTCTCCCTGAACACCTAATATTTAAAAGGAAAGTGCTGCTTTTTCCAGGCTCCTTTGCTCCATATGAGAGCCTGTGTACAGTGATGACAACTACTATCCTGATCAGAGAAAAGATAACAGAGACATTTTTTGGAATGAATATGGGAGGATCTGAACCCTGGACAAAGAAAATTGAGGAGACTTTGACCCACGACAAAGGAAGACAGAACAGCCCTAAATTAAAGGAGCAAAAATATACGGGCATCTAGATTTTTCAGTCATTCAGCAGGTACTTACTGACCACTTACTCTGTGCCATGTGCTGGTAATCCTATAAGTGAACTAGTCAAACTATTCTGCCTTCATGCAGCTCACAAGCTAGTGAAAAAGACAATCATTAAATAATGTGATAATAATTACACTTGCAATAAGTGATGGGGGAAAATGTATCATCTAGTATATAGGAGTCAAGTAAAGCGCTCCGAAAAATAACATTTGAGCTTCAATCTGAAGGATGAGCAGGACATAGGCAGGAGAAATATTGGGGGGAGGGCACCAGGAAGAGAATGCAAGAGAGACAAGAAAAAGGCGTCCCTTGTGTGCAGGAAGGAAAGGGCCAGGAGTTGGGCTGCCTGCCTACATGCTAAGGGTGTTGGGACAGAAGGTGTGAAATGAACACAATAGGCTAGGAGACATATGATCAGCTCCACTTCTTTTCCTCTGTTTTGTCTACTAGATTAAGGTAGCTGTCCTCCCATCAACAAATATAGTGGATACCAATAAACTCAGTTTCAAGGCTTTAACATCATTTGGCCCTCCAGGGTAACCATATCAGGGAGATCCTTTGCACAACGAGCTGGGTTCCCTGAGGTCTCATTAAGCATATTTCCCCAGCCTGTCGGTAAAGGAAGTCTCTGGGTATCACTTTTGGATTTACACCAAAAGGAAAATTAGAGAAACCCTTGATTGAATAATTTGGTCAGCTCACACCCAAGTAACTTCCATTTCCCTATCTGGCTTCTTGTAGTTTTCTTTCTAACCCCGAAAAGCAGAATGCTTATGCCTTAAAAGATACACAAAGGACTTTCAGATCAACTGCTTAGTCTATGGCAGCTATAATAAAGTATAGTATCTACATTTCCCAGCCTTCTTCAAGGCTTTGCACAGAGCAATCCCCAAGACAGTATTTCCCAAGATGTGTTCTGTAGAATACTAACTGCTAGAGATGCACCTCAAATAAAGGGTTCCACGGGTCAGTAAGTTTGAGGACACAACATGTGCTGTCCAGTCATTCCACCACATTAGTGCACTAAGACACTAGCAAGTCCTACAGTAAATAAACCCAATATTTCCCACGTGTATTTTACCACAGGAACTCTTTGTCTGAATCACTGTACAAAAAGACTACCGGAAGGTGTTCCTGTTGTTGAGGATGTGGAGCAACTGGAACTCTCACGCACTACTGGTGGGGATACAAAATAGTTCAACCACTTGGAAAACAATTTGGCAGTTTCTTAAACATTTAAACATATGCATATGTACTCATGACGCGCCTATTGTATTCACAGGAGAAATGTCAAGTATGTGTCGATACAAAGACTTGTACACAAATCTTCATAGAATTTTTATTTCTAATACCTCAAAACTGGAAACAAGCCAAATGTCCATCAGTAAGTGAATGGATAAACGAGTTGTGGTACATCTACTGAGCAATTGAGACACTCGACAACACGGATGAATCTCAAAATAATGCTGAGTAAAAGAAGCCCCCAAAAGGTGCATACTACCTGGTTCTATTCATATAATATTCTACTAAGCTAATGTGGAGAGACAGATAGTAAATGGTGATTGCCTGAAGATAGGGAAAGGGATTACAAAAGGCTATAAAGAAATTTGGGGGGGTTATGGATACGTTCATTAACTTGATTATGGTGATGGTTTCACAGATGTGTACATGTCAAAGCTTATGACATTGTATACTTTAAACATGTACAGTGTATATTGTATGTCAATTACCTCAATAACACTGTTAAAGAGATCGGAGAATAGTTTTCCAAAATGAATGGAGTGCCTATTTAAAAAATAATAGCTAATATTTATTGAATTAATTGAATTTGGCACATTTTGTGTGCCAAACTCTATATAAGAATTATCACTTCCTTCCATCTTGCCAGTAACTTTATAAGGCAGATACTATTATTTCTATTAAGCAACTTATTCGAATCACACAAGCCAGTGAAATGCTAAGCCAGGATTCACACCTTGGATTAATTGATTTCACTACCCACAGTCATAACCACAGTCATAACCAAAGGTTCCAGGAGGCCTTTGAGGGATTTGAAGTTCAGTGGGGAGACAGACACCACCCACAAACTTACAAGAGAGTAAATGAAGGGGAGACAAGGGGAAATTATAGTGAAGATGAAACTAATCTCTTGCTCGGTTCCAAACTGGAACATTGACCCAATAGCAGGGACGATGCTCTAGCCACATTCTAGGTGCTTCTGTCAGGCCACTGGAGAAGGATGGGGCTGGGGCAGGATAGGAAGCCTCTTCTGAGACTAAAGGAAATGGGACCATGCACACTTGGTTCAGGGCTCCTCTGTTCTGCCCACGTTAAACACAATCAGATGTATTAGGTTGGTGCAACAGTAATTGCAGTTTAAAAGGTTGAAAATAATTGCAAAAACTGCAATTACTTTTGCACCAACTTAATAACTAAGCAGACATTGCCTTATCCCATTTTAGGAGTTCCCAGAGAAATCTGAAATGGAAACACCTAAGATTTAGAACCTTGAGTGAGTCCTCTCACTGCTCAGTATTCCCACTTCCTCATCTGTAAGTTGGGGAAGGTGACTGGGTGCTGCTGTGGTTCCTAGGTCTCACATGCTCTGTCCTGGCCTGTTTCAATGGTTTTCCCAAAGAGTCTAAAGGCTCTGAAGGGCATCTAGTAGGGTAACTTGACTTCTCTCAGCAGTTCTACTGACTACAGGGAAATATACTGAGATTACAAAGCAGCGTGATTAAATCACTAAAAAAACCATTCACTTTGGACGCCTTTATATTAATAGTTACATTTCTTATTATAAAAGTAATACAGGATAATTACAGGCATTTTAGAAAATACAGACTGTGAGGAAACAGTTAACACAGCAGGTCTGGTTGCTTACTCCTTACATGTCTGCAAGGGACCCATGATTAACCTTTGGCCGACTGCTGGGAATGTGGCCCCTCGAGTGTTCTTTACGAACCCTGGAGCTATGGACATACCTGCTTGTCAGGTTGCTTCGCACAAACACCAAGATTGACGATGTGCACCTGGTTTCATTGTTAGGGTCCTGAGTTTTGTTTGACATAGCTGGTTGCAGAGTAGAATATTCCTATGTGACCAGCTTCCCATAAAAGCCTTGGACTCTGAGAGTCAAACATGCTTCCACGGGCAAATACATTCCACACATATACCCATAGTTGACGATGAGACAAAAAGTAGCCTGTGTGGCCTCGAATAAGGATGGACATTGGGAGTCTGTGGTGAACTTCTCTGGACCCCATTAATGCATATCTTTTTCCTGCTGCTTTTGCTTTCTATCCTTTGCTATAATAAATCTCAGTGAATGTATAGTCTTGTGGGTCCTTCTGGTGATTCACTGAATGAAACACACAAATATGAAAAAAGAAAATAATCATAAATTAAGCAAAACCCCTCCCCCAAGAGATAATCTTTTGGCTAGCTTTCAAAAGAGGTTTTGACCAATCAAATCATTTTGCAAAAATCCTTCTAAATTGTGAGAAGGCAAAACTGCTAATTAAATCAATGTGTTGTATTGTGGAGAAAAGATTAAATTTTATGGAGGGCCCATATCGTCCTAAAAGAATAATTTTACTGTTTTAAATGATTACCAAGATTTACTGCTTTACTTTTGTGACATAATAACGATTTGATCTATGACTTAGTCCATAATTTGGAAAGTAACTTTTAATATTGATTGGGTTCCTGCGGAAAAGACATGACACTTAACAAGACATGGCTTTATAATGTCCCCAAGAACAGGTGGTGAAAAGCAGAAGCTGCCTGTACATTTTGGGAGGCAAAGGGTGGATGGGTGAACAAGACTAGCTACACTTCCACTCTTCTCTGACAGCTTACCTCAGGAACTATTTATCCAGTACTTACTCTGAGCCCGACATTTTAAGCACATTTTCTCTTATTTAATCTTCATAATAACCTACTTAGTAAATATTACTATTTTATTCTTTATACAAATGAAGAAACTAAGACTAAGTATGATTAAGTAGCTAGTTCATGAAGCTAGTAAGTTATGTGGGACTAGGCGTTAAACCTGAACTCAGACGGTCAATTGCTATCCTTCATGTCCCTTTATATTCTGGGTTTGTAGTTAGGTTTTGTATTAGTCAGGATTCTCCCGGGACACAGAATCAATAGGGGTGTGTGTGTGTGTGTGTGTGTGTGTGTGTGTGTGTGTGTGTGTACGTGTCTGTGTTACTTTAAGATTTATTTTAAGGAATTGGCTCACGCAATTGTGGGAGATGGCAAGTCTAGAGTTTGTAGATCACGCTGGCAGGCTACAAATTCAGGGAAGAATTGATGTTGCAATTTTGAATCTGAAGTCTGCAGGCTGGGAACTCAGGCAGGGTTTCTATGTTGCCGTCTTGAAGCAGAATTTCTTCTTTGGGAAACATTAGTTTTTGCAAAGTTTTAAAGATAAGGCCCACTCATATTATGAAAAAAAAAGTCTACCGATTTGAATGTTAATCACACATAGAATTAACCATCACAGTTTTATTTTTATTTTTTGGAGAAGGGAAGGTGGATCCCCAAATGTGATTTACTCAAGACTAACCCCAAGACGGGCCTGCCCCAAGCAAAAAACCAGTCCCAAGAGTTGGCAATCTATGCAAGCGTGGCATTGGCCAGAAGAGGGCAGTGCCTTCCACTAGTGTAACAATCTGCACGGGAATCAAGAGGATGCAAGAGATTTTGACACTCCTTGCAATTAATTAATTTTTTTTACAGCCTCAGATTTCAACTTTGGTAGAATGAATGCCTGTGAACTTTTAGTTTCACTGAGAGATCAAAGCACTTCATTGACAGTACTCAACCTTTACGTTCCATAATGCAAGAAGACAGGGAATGATTGTGTCCTTGGGCTTTCCTGGTGTGTAATAACTGGCCTCGTCAGGCCGAGCCCAACCAGTTTTTCGAGATTAGGCCAACTCAGGCTGATGCAGGGAGAGGAGGAAGCTGGGGCATTTGGCAAGAGCTGGGAGGACCCCTGGGACTCCAGGCAGTTGAAGAATCTTCTGGTGAGATGCTAAGGACAGGCTTGGGAGGTTACTCATTGTGTCTGGGTTTGACAGAATAATACACCACTGGCCTGATCCTTTGGCAACACAATTCTGTCTGGCAGAGCAGTTAATCTAATCTCTGATTCAGTAATTCAAAATGGAAATTCACATAAGCATAGTTATTCTCATTAATAATTAAAAAGCTCCCTCCTCTTCTTTCCATTTTAATGACAGCTTACATTTGCACAGCTTCAGACTTTAGAGTGGGCTTTCCCATCCCACAGGAAGTAATACAACAGGTATTAATTATTTCCAATTTACAGTTGCAGAAACACAGAGGTAAGTGGTTTGCTCCCCTGTAATCCAAACCTGGGAGGAGACCAGAGGCCTGGGGTCTGATCTTAGCTCTGTGCTCTGTCACCTGTCAAAAATACATTCCTAACTCTCATTCACTGCTGTTTCCGAGGTTCATTAAAGTTGAATGTATGCAAGTACTGTGACCCAGCAATTCCACTTGTAGGAATGTTCGCAACAGAAATTCCTGCACATGAACACCAGAAGATATGTGCAAAACTGTTCATAACAGCATATTTGAAATAGCCAAAAACTGAAAACAACCCAAAATCCCATTAGCATGGAATGGATAAAGAAACTGTGGTATATTTCTATCATGGAATACCTCGTAGTAATGAGAATAAATGAACAAGATCTACACAAAACGCGAATAAATTTCACCAATATATATAAAGGTCAAAAACAGGCACAATTAACACAAAATATTGAAAATCAGGTTGTGGTTATACCTCTAAGGACTAGTACCTGGAAAGGGGGATATGGGAGTCTTCTGGGGGTGCCGTGAATGTTCTACTTCTTGGTCTAAGCAGTGGCTACCTGGGTAACATAGGTATATTCACTTTGTACAAATTCACCTATCTGTACATTTAAGATGCATGCACTATTCTGTTCATATGTTACATTTCAATAAAATGATTTGTCTAAATAAATTACTTTTCCACGAGCAAATTTCGGTTTTGCATAAACTGCCCCAACATAGCTTATCCCTGATTAAAGCAGATTTGTTTATTGTCCTACTCTGACAGTGACCACACCACCATTCCCCAAAGAGTTTCCAAAGGGTTGAGAGAGCAGGTCACCATCTGCCTTTGCATTTGTGTGTGCAAGGATACATTTCAGGAGAGCTGCCACACAGGAAGTTCACCCCTGCCTCCAATACCACAAACATATGTTCTTTTCTGTGTATCCAGAAAGTAAGGAAGAAGGAAACACCCAAGCAGAGTATGCCAAACACAGCAAACATCTCAAGCAAATGACAAAGCTCTCCTGCCTGCTCCATTTTTAACAGCCAGTGACACTTGCAGGAGAAACGAGAAACCTAACCCCTGTATTCCAAAGGCACAGATGGCACCTCTAGATGAGAAAGACTGAAAACATGGGGCAGCAAACCGAAGCTGCTCAAAATTCCATGGCCAGCCCTAGTGAAGTCATAAATGAAACCAGATTTCCTGTTTCCCAGAGTACAGCCTGCTTCTCATTAGCCCTTATTGCTTCTTGCAGTACCAGGGTGCTTGAAAATCTTAAAGGACAAAAAGTATGACACATTAGGGCAAGGGTTGTCTCTCTCCATCCATGGACCAAGGACATTTGGTTCAGGGCTAAACACGCATGCACATGCACACACACACACACACACACACACACTTGCTTCCTTTGCTGCTTTGGAGTGCTTCTACCACCACTTCAGCTCCTTGTATCTTTCATGTCAGTGATTCATTGCCATTTCAGCCCCACACTCCTTCCCAAGAGCAAAAGAGTGAGAATCTTGAAAACCATTTTGATCCATACCCACTCTCACACTTTCTCCGCTGGATTGCATTTGGAGAAGCTGGCCATCTTTCTTTCCTCCAAATGGTCAGAGAGACACTAGCTACACTTTTTTTACCTTTCTATGTTATGGTAAAGTCAGAACCCTGGTGCCTGGGCCATAAGATATGGCAACAGGACTATGGGACGAGAGCAGAGGCCAGGACTGAGCCAGGGTAGTATTCTTCCAAGATCTCAATGAGTCCTGGAGGTAGCAAAGATATTCAAGGTATGAATAGTTGGAGCCCAACACCAGGAGTTTTCCAGCAGTGGATACTCAAAGCCAGATAAATGGCACAAAGACGTATACTAAGGAAGTTTATTGCAGCATTGCTATAGAGAAAAAATGAGAAGTACTGAAGCATCCAACAACAAAAGTGTTAAATTATGATTTACTTTCTCTCACAACCACATCAAAATTATAACTAATCTACAGAACAACCATTATTGAGAATCACCTAAAATCAAGCTGAACTGAAGCCTTTCAAATAAGGACTTGCAAAAGAAGCCACCTCCAGACTTGTAGGAAGATCAGAGACGCCGAACGGGCTGGTTCGACACCCACGTGTGACCATTAAAGATCAGGAGGGCTATTTCAGCTGTGGGAGGGTCGCCCCATCCCCTAAAGGAGCGAAAGATACCAGCTCCACCCCAGCCCAGGGTTCCAGTGCTGGACAGAGAAGTCCCCATAATTTCTGGCTGTGAAAATCAGCAGAGATTGTGACTGAGACAGGACGGCTGCACTCACAGGCACTACTTGTAAAGGGACTGCGCGCGCAGACTTACCCACCAGTGGAATCACTTGCTCTGAGCTCCAGCGCTGGGGCAGCAGCTGGAAAGGCAGCAGGGACGTATGATGGGGAATTGACTTGTCAGGCTTGGGACAGAGCCTGGAGAGGCAGCTTTCTCCTGGACGGAGGAGCTGGCGGAAACCATTGTTTCTTTGTTGAGCCCTCCCACTTGCACGCGCATGCGAACACAGGCAGTGGCCATTTATGAGTTTCCGCTGCACGTTCGCCCAGCCCTGGCGATTTGAGGCCTGGCCCCGCCCAACTTTCAGGCACATCCACCAGGGTGCTTCCAGTGGCTTCCTCATGCAGACCACCTGCCTTGGCTCAAGCTGCAGACTTTCCTAGGGTCTCTCAAAGGTTCCTGAAACCCAGACAAGCAGCATCTGACTTGAGTGTGTCCTGTACCTCTGGCTGAGCAGCCTTAAGCTGGCACTGGTGGCAGCCAGCCTTGGTTCACAGCTTTGCCTCTCAAAAGCACTTCCAAACCATACCACGAGTGGCAGACATCTGCAGATTTCTTTCTGGCTCCTGCTAGGTGGCTCCAGGTGGGGCATGGGCTGTGGCTGAAGTAGACCTACAGCGGATCCCCTCCAAGGTGGTGTTGGAGCTGACGCCGCCAGTGGCCAGCTTCAAAATGAGCTGAAGCATCACCTAGCTGTCCCCAAGTACGACACACCCAAGGGGTGGATTGTGCAGGCACCAGAGTCCTGCTGAGGCAGCTCCTGCTCTGTAGGATCAGCCCCATACAACAACCCTTCTACTGTAGTCAAGGCCAGTCCTTACAACCAGTGGCCCAAGGGTCAGTCCCTCACATTGATGTGCAATTATCAACCAAGGCTCAACTACAAGAGGAGGGCACACACAACCCACACAAGGGACGCACCTGGAGCACCTGGCTCAGGTGACCAGAAAGACTGTGCCACTGAGCCCCACAGCACACCTACTACATAAGACCACTCTACTAAGAACGGAAGACATAGCAACCCTACCTAATACATAGAAACAAACACGGGGAGGCAGCCAAAATGGGGAAACAAAGAAACATGTCCCAAATGGAAGAACAGAACAAAGCTCCAGAAAAAGAACTAAGCGAAATGGAGATAAGCAATCTTTCAGATGCAGAGTTCCAAACACTGATTATAAGAATGTTCAATGATGTCATAAAAATGAAGAAGGAAACCATGAAAAGAAAAACAGTCAGAAATAAAGGATACAATAATGGAAACAAAGAATATATTACAGGGAATCAACAGTAAATTAGATGAAGCAGAGGATCCAACCAGCAATGCAGAAGATAAGGTAGCAGAAAACACCCAATCAGAACAGCAAAAAGAAAAAAGAATCCAAAAAATTGAGGAGAGTTTAAGGGGCCTCCAGGACAATATCAAGTGTACCAACATTTGCCTTATAGGGGTACCAGAAGGAGGAGAGAGAGAGCAAGGAATTGAAAACCTATTTGAAGAAATAATGATAGAAAACTTCCCTAAGCTGGTGAAGGAAATGGACATACAGGCCCAGGGAGCACAGAGAGTCCCAAACAAGGTGAACCCAAAAAGGTCCACACCAAGACACATCATAATTAAAATGCCAAACGTTAAAGACAAAGACATAATCTGAAAAGCAGCAAGAGAAAAACAGTTAGTGACCTACAAAGGAGCCCCCGTAAGACTGTCAGCTGATTTCTCAACAAAAACTTTGCAGGCAAGAAGGGAGTGGTAGGAAATATTACAAGTGATGAAAAGCAACAACATGCAACCAGGATTGCTCTACCCAGCAAGGCTGTCATTTAGAATTGAAGGACAGATAAGGAGCTTCCCAGACAAGAAAAATCTGAAGGAGTTTATCACCACCAAAGCAGTAGTACAAGGACTCTTAGAGGGACTTCTTTAAGATGGGAGGGGGGTTAAGGACAAGTGAAAGGGGAAGGGATTAAGAAGAACAAACTTGGTGTTATACAGTAGTCATGGGAATGTAGAATATAGCATAAGGAATATAGTTAACAATATTGTAACATGTATGGTGCCAGATAGTACTAGATCTATCAGGATGATGGATAGGAATGGGGTTGGGGTCAGGGTGAAAAAGGGGAAGGCATTAAGAAATATAAATTGATAGTTGATACAGTATGGGGAATATAATCAACAATGTTGTAAGATCATGTAAGGTGCCAGATGGGCACTGGACTTATCAGGGGGTTCATGTCATAGACTATAGATGCCTGACCAATGTGCTGTACACCTGAAGAGCTCAAGTAGAATAATATTGAATGTTAACTATAACTAAATATGTACCTATATATAGTCATGGGATGTGGAGTACAACATAGGGAAAATAGTTGAAGGTATTGTTACAGCTATATAAGATGTCAGAGGGGTAGTAGCTTGGGATTGTCACTTTATGAGGGGTTTAATGTCTAACTATTACGTTGCTTTGTACACCTAAAGCTAAAAAAACAAAATGAGACAGCGCTATATCAACTAACACAAAGTGGTCTGTGCTATGATGTTATCTGTTAAAGGCAAATTGGATAAAACTATATATAGCATGATTCCATTTATGTGTTTTATGAATCCTGTATGCATGCACACAATCTCACACAAACCAGCATTGGTAAATGGACAGAAAGAGAATGAGGATACACACTAAATTATGATCAGGTTACCTCTGGGGAAGGAAATGGAAGTAGGGAGATGAGAGGGAATCTTTTCAATTTTGCCTTATTCGTTTATGGTGTACCAATAGTTTTTTCATAATTTAAAAAGCAATTGAAAAAACCAAGGCTATAGGAGTGGGGGAAGGCAAATTTAATGCGGAGTGGTTAAGGGGCTTCTGTGAGTCAGGACCATGGGCTGGGAAGTGGAGTCAGGGAGACGTTCCAAGCTCCTGATGATACATGGCAAGTCCTTTTTTTTCTTATTTTCCCTCTTTGGGGTCCTGTGCTCTTGGTTCTTAGCTGGAGGACAAGGGCCCCTCCCTAGAAAAGCCCAGGGAAAATGGCTTGGGCCAGGGTGGTCTTAGGCCTTAGAAAGAAGCCTTCTGTTTCCCTTAGTGCCCACTTTCTTGGGGTTCTTTTCCTAGACCTTTGCTACCACAGCACAAGGTCTCTAGAGGCTGAGAAAAGGGGACCACAGCAGCTGACCAAATTTTAGTCCAGCATACTATTGTTTTCCACCCAGACTCCACCTTAGAATAGCCTGGGGAGCCTTTACAAACACAAGCCTGAAATATAGACATATACATTGAAATATAGGATAAATGTTCTGTTGTATTAGCAGATGACACATGCGAGGTACAACAGAAATTTTCATCCATTCTGGAATGAGGGTAAATTGGTTAAGAGCCTTTTGAAAAGCAACTGGACCAGTAATAAAACTGAGAATTTCTCTTAATGAAATACAAAACACCTCCAATAAGGAACATTTATGTGAAGACTGCTCTCATGTTTTCTTTTATGATAGCTAAAAATTGGAAACAAACGACACGCTCAACAAATGGCCGGTGAATGGTTAAATACGTGTACTCCATGGAACGTTTCACAACAATTAAACCTGTAATGAAAATTTGTAATAAGAAGTGAAAATCTACTAATGATGGACTTGTAACTTTTTTTGGACAAAAGAATGTCTGTACTTATAAAAAGTTCATTTTAAAAGAAAGAATAAACATGTTCAGGCCTCATCGCAGTCTGATTAAATCAGAAGCTCAGGGGGTGGGGTCTGGACATCAGAATTTTTTAAAGTTTTCCCAGATGATTCTAACTGAAGCCAAGGCTGAGAGAGTACCGCTGGCCTTGGGCTCTAATGACACCTCCCAGTTCAGCCGTGGCCCAGTGCAGCTTACCTACATGGACTTCTATGGGAGGCACTAAATTTCCCTGGCCTTGTCCCTGCATTTGGGACTCCTGGGTCAGGTAGTGGCTAATCATAAATTTGGGATCATGGCCAGATATCTTCACATTTTATCACAACCTGAGGCAAGTACACTCATTAGGAAGTAGATGGTTAAAATAACCTAGGTAAGACTGAGGGCTTCAACTGAGTCAGAAAGGCAGTGGGAGACTTAGCACAGGCAGCTCCCACACAGCTGGGCGACTGAGCAAATGACGGGGGCTAAGGAGTTGGAACCAAACCCTGGAGTGTATGTGGCCTGTTGAGGAGGGGATCCAGCCCTACCGAGCCCCCAGTTGCCTGCTGGTGTCAAACTCCACAGTCTTGTTCGTAGGGATAAAAGCAGAAAGTTTAGAAGGTTTGCCACTAGGAGATTCCGGCAAGAGATACTTGTCTACAGGGCTCTTTATAAGAAGGTGCTGCAGTCAATTTGCTGTTGGGCCAAAGGAAACAAATGAAAATTTAATAGAAGAGAGAAAACTCAGGAAAGGTAGACAACAAAAGGGATCCTTCAGCAGAATATAATGATCCCTTTATGGCCCAACATTCTGAGGACCTCAAGGGAAGAGTGACATCCTAATGTGGCATGGTTGGTGGGGCATCAAAGAGCTCCCTGTTCATAAATGTTCTCCTCACCCCGGCTCCCAGTTGCCTAACTCTGCTAGGATTATTAGCACATTCATTGTTGTCCTCTTCTAAAATGCAGATTCCTAAAAGGAGTAATACTTTGATGCAGCAACAATTTACTGTAATAAGTTTATCATTTACTCAGCCAATTTGAGTGGCTACTCTATGCTTGGTACTGCCCTAGGAACTGGGACACAGTGGAAAGAAGATCTTGTCAAGATGCTAAGAAGACTCAGTTCAAGTCAGAAGTATCTACTGGACGCCTGTCACCTGACCAGGAGCTGGTGCTGAGATAGGAGGAAAACAGAAAAATGCACAACACTGTCACCTCCCTCAAGGAGCTTGTAGCCTTGTCGGGGAATCCAAGCACTACAAAAGACAGACAGAACAAGCAAGTGCTTATTAAACTGCTAATATAATCAAGGGCTAACATGAAGAGTGGGGCTAAGTGCCTGCACGTCAAAGAGCTTTTCCAGATGCTTGTGATTGAACCACACTCACTCTTTTCATTAGGGAGCTTGTAAAATAAGCTATTATAACTCCACTGTCTTCTAAATATTAACATGGGAGTTGTTCATTAAGCATTTACAAGATCATAAGGGTCCACTGACCTTCTCTGCCTGTGCCCTCAACTCTAGCCACTTGCCTCGTCTTAGTGGATTGAGTGGTTTCACATTTCCTAAACACCCACAAGATACATGGGTTCTGTCTATCATAGTCATGTTCACAAGATACCCTCGTGAGAAAAGCCTCACCAGCTGCTGGCTGTGGCTGTTCCTAAGGGACAGTCACCCAACTGGGGTGAGGAAGCAAGATTTAGTAGCAGAGGAACAAATGTGACTCAGAATCCAGGCATCAAGGAGGGCCAGACAGGAAGATATTGCTAAATCTTGAGGAACTGTGCCTTTTTAAGAAACTGTCATTGTGTTATCCTGGAAGCACATTCCAGGCCAGAGATCCTTTGGGGCTAGATCAATAGCCCAGGAGGAATGAGGAATATAGACTAGGGCAGTAACCAAATCAACCTAGCCTGGAGGAGGAGCAGACTCACTGGCATCAAGGGATGGGGAAAGACTGGAGGCCGAACTAGAAATCAAGGAAGAACAGACAAAACATGACCTAAGGCCAGACTTTGAGGTGGTGCGAGCTTCAGAGAGGGAAGAAAACAAAGTAGGGCACAGGATGAAGATGGGGGTTCAAAACCAGAGAAATTAATTGAGACTATAGACTAAGTAAAATATTGGAACAGTGGTTTCCTCTGGTTGGGGGGGGCTGACTGGGAGGAAACAGAAGAGGACTTTCTGAGAAGATACAGAAATGAATATTCCGTATCTTGAAAGAAGTGTGGGTTTCACAGGTGTATCCATTTGCCATTGAATTATATATGTAGAATTTGTGCATTTCAATGTATGTAAATTTTACCTTAAATAATTGTAAACAAACTGAACTCTCATTAGGTTTATTTTTAGCAGGACTATAGATTAGCAATTATGAAACTACAATCTGTGTACCCGTATTATTGAGCTTGAAGCTAATGGGAGGTGGATTCTTCATTGTTTGGGAAAGGGTGGTTTTACAAATGTGGAAAGGGTGGTTTTGCATTGGAGTTGGAGTTATCAGTATAACTATATGTCTAATCTCTCTCTATATGCATACATATGATACATATCTATATTTATTTCTCTGTGCATGTTTGTGTGTGTGTTTAATACTACCTAATTCTCTCTGCTAAGAGGGCCTACTCAATGACACACCAGTAGGAATTAGCATATTTAGCACCCAGATCTTGGTTTCTAAACACCATTCCCTACTAAAGGAACCAGGGATCCTTGAGAAATGACTTATCCTAGGGCTAGGTCAGGGAAAATAGGAGATGAACCGAGGACATCTTGGTTTACACCAAAAAATAAGGACGTGCTCATAGGAAGAATCATGGGAATATGTTGAAATAACTCAGAAGCCAGCTTGAAGGGGCTCCCACTGGCCAAATTGGGGACAATTTGAGCATCAGAATAAATAATATTTGTAATGATTATACCCCATTGAATAAAATAAGAACACATATTGATATAAACAAGTATACACATAGATAAACACAGGTGAAAGGAAATGTCTCCATTATAGTAGAATGCCAACTAATAAATGAGAAAGGAATGACAGAGGTAGAAAATCATCAATGGATGCTAAACTGGTGGGTAAAGTTTGATAAGAAATAGATAACTAAAGAGTTGCAAAATATGCTCCCACAAATTACTAAGAAAAAGTAATAATGTCACAGTGGCAGATACCTACTCATCAAAACTAACATCACTATATTGGTATAAACCAATATCTGCTATCATGTGCCTCTGGTGAGGATGATCAGATTTTGTGATATTCCTACCCCAAAATGCATAACCTGACTCTAACCATGAGGAAACATGAGGCAAACCCAAACTGAAAGACATTCTACAAAACAGCTGGCCTGAACTCTTTTAAAATGTTAGGGTCAAAAAAGGCTGAAGAAATGTTTCAGAAGAAAGGAAAATAAATAGACATGACGGCTAAATGCTGTGCCTGATCTTGAGTTTGATCCTAGACTCAGGAGAAGGAAAAAACAAAAGTGAGGACATTTTGGGGCAATCGTTGAAAATAGTAGTATTGATGCTTAATGTCGTGATTGTGTTAACTGTACTGTGGTTATGTGAGAGGATGTCATTTTGCAAAATGCACACTGGGGTATTTAGGGGTAGAGACACACGACATCTCCAACTTCCTCTTAAATGGGAGAGAGAATGATAAAGCAGATAAAGCAAATAAAGCAAAAATGCAAACAAAAATGCAAACAATCGGATCAAAGTTTGTAGGAGCTCCTCGCATGATTCTTGCAGTTTTTCTGAAAAACAGAAATGATATCAAAATTCAGAGATCTTCCCCAAGATAAAACAAAGCAAGTAAACTAAGGGCTGTGGTCAGCAGCCAGGCAACGTTAAGTACCGTAGCCAGAAGGCCTGTGCTTCCTGCTGGGACGGAAGCCAGCCTGAAGTATGGCCGTTGCAGGGCCTGCAGGAGATAACAGACAAGTAGTCACCCTGCAGAGTAGGCATAGTTGGCTGAAACATGTATTGTGGAAAATTCTATCAGTGAATAGACCACAAACTGGAGTGCAGCTCCTCACAGAGCCCATCATGTCCTCACAGCAGAGGCCTCACAGCTGCTCTGTGTCACATGGTTTGTACATAACATGCCGCACACAGAGAAATATCACTGGTAAATGTGTGAACTGGACTCAGATTCATCTCTTTTCAAAAACCAGTAATTGTTGAAGTTTTCTGCTTTTGTTACAGCCCATTGAAAAACAGAGATGTGTTTGCATTTTTCAAGGAGGACTAATTTTTTTTAATCTGGTAAAAGAGTGTTAGGTAAAATCCGTTAAAGTTTTCCCATTTAGTAAGAGTATAATTAAGAGACAGTTTCCCTAAGCAATTCCTTTTCAAAGAGAATCATACGTTTACAAACACACACAATTGACTAATACCTCTTCTGTGGCCACTATCCAATGCCTGACCTTTTGCCACAGCTCTAGGGCACAGTGATGTCTTTTTCTCTGCCGTTTCTTTTTGTGGCCAGAGATTCTGAAAATCTCTGAATTTGCTAATTACCATGTTTTCCCCAAAATAAGACCTAGCCAGACCATTAGCTCTAATGTGTCTTTTGAAGCAAAAATTAATATAAGACCCAGTATTATATTATATTATATTAAATTATATTAAATAAAATTATATTATATTATATCATATTATACCCAGGCTTATATTATATTAAAATAAGACCAGGTCTTATATTATTTTTTGCTCCAAAAGACGCATTAGAGCTGATGGTCCAACTAAGTCTTGTTTTCGGGAAAACACGGTATATGGTTTTCTCTGGTTTGCCGTAGAGGTTTAACAGCCAGATTGCTTATTCCAGCAAATTGAATGCCCTACAAATCAAAGATCAATTAGCTGAAAGTAAAGCAGCTTTCTTCACACAACCCCTAATAACTGCCTTTTTCTCTAAGAAAGAGGAAGCCTCTCTACCAGCTCCTTTCACAATTGATCCTACTATGGAAGTTCTTGCTAACATCTAACTTTCACCTCCTAGGCTGAGCCTGGGAAGGGCCAAGAGTGATTGCATTGTTAAGGAATGGAACACACCTTCCCTTGCCCTCTGCTGCCTGTGGGAACATTTTTAACCCCTAACCTGACTCACGCAAGGCAGTGGCCAGGCCTGGGCGGCACCTGGACAGCATTAGACGAGGAAGGCCTGGAAAACACAACTTATTAAAGCTAGGCTGAGTCATCAGGGTGTGGAAGCTCTTGGGTTCTTGCAACATAACCAGCAAAGTACAGGCAGAGAATCTATAAAACGTTTTCAAGGCCAGTTCACAAAAGCATTCACCAGCTCTGGGGGAGTGAAATCCGTAACAGAGGAGGAGAGCCACAGCTACAAACTCGGGCTAGTCCAAACTACACAACGTGAGGGTGGTTCAAGGCTGACTCAGAAGAGCAACAGAAGAGACCTCTTGCAAAGCAAATACTTTCTGGGGACTAAAGGTTCCAGCAGAAGGAGGGCAAGAGGCTTAAGATTGGAAAGTGACCTCTCACCGGGAATCTCAGCAAGTCTCTTACCAGCTTCTGGTCTCCAGCTTTAAATACTCTTGGTCTTGAACTCCTAGCTGGGCAGAATTTTACCAAAACAGGACATAGCCCTTCATACACCCGCCAGGACCCAACCAGAGAGGAGTGCTTTGAAACTGAGGTCTGTTTCCATGGCATAATTTGTTCAGATCTCTGAAACTGGAAGATGAAAGCCCAGTTTATCAGGAATCAATAGCATCTGAGAGGCAGGTTTGCTGGACCCAGGAGGCTCACCTAGACAAGTCAAAGCACGCCTGATTTATATTCCTCCTAGCTCAACACCATTTCTTTTACTTTTTTAAAAAGAGATTTTTATTAAAATACAGCTAGCATACAATATTATATTAGTTTCAGGGTACGCCATAGGTATTCAACATTTATATACCTAAAGAAGTGATCACCATGTGATCACAACCATCTGACACCGTACCACGCTATCACAATATTACTGACTATATTCCCCATGCTGTACATTACATCCCCGTGACTTATTTGTTTTATACCTGGAAATTTGAACTTCTTATGCCCCTTCACCTTTCCCCTCCTTTTAAATTTTTTCAATTACAGTTAACATTCAATGTTATTTTATATTGATTTCAGGTGTACAGCGTAGTGGTTAGACATTTATATAATTTAAGAAGTGATCCCCCTGACAAGTCAAGTACCCACCTGGCACTATACACAGTTATTACCATATTATTGACTATATTCCCTGGGCTGTCTTTTACATCCCCATGACTATTTTGTAACTACCAATTTGTACTTCTTAATACCTTCACCTTTTCACCCTACCTCCAAACCCCCTCCTGTCTGGCAACCATCAATGTGTTCTCTGTATATATTAATTTGTTTTGTTTGGTTGGTTATTTTGTTCTTTAGATTCCACATATAAGGGAAATCACATTGCATCTGTCTTTCTCTGTCTGATGTACTCCACTCAGCACAATACCCCCCAGGTCCATCCATGCCACAACAGATGGCAAGAACCCATTCCCTTCAACGGTTGAGCAATATTCCATTGTACCACCTCCCCTTTATCCATTCATCCATCGACGGACATCCAGGCTGCCTCCACATCTTGGCCATTGTGAACATGCTGCAATGAACATATAGATGCACATGTCCCCTCAAATCAGCTTTTTGGATATCTTCAGATAAATACCCAGAAGTGGGATTACTGGATCCTTCTCTGTCTCTTGTTATAGCCTTTGTTTTAAAGTCTATTTTGTTTCCATTTTCATTAAATAACATTTTCCCCAGCCTGTGTGTGGCTTTTAACCTGAAATGAGTCTCTTGTAGGCAGCATATGTAAGGATCTTGTTTTCTTACCCATTCAGCCATCCTATCTTTTGACTGGAGCATTTAATCCATTCACATTGAAAGTAATTATTGAGAGATAGGTAGCTATTGCCATTTTATTATTCATATTTTTTATCTTTTTATCTTAAAGAAGTCCCTATAATATTCCTTGTAACTCTGTTTTTGTGTTGATGAACTCCTTTAGCTTTTTCTTGTCTGGGAAGCTCTCTATCTGTCCTTTGATTCTAAATGATAGCTTTGCTGGGCAGAGTAATCTTGGTTGTAGATCCTTGCTTTCATCACTTTAAATATTTCCTGCCAATCCCTTCTGGCCTGCAAAGTTTCTGTTGATAAATCAGCTGACAATCTTATGGGAGCTCCCTTGTAAATAACTAACTGCTTTTCAGATTATTTCTTTGTCTTGAAAGTTTGACATTTTAATTATGATTTGTCTTGGTGTGGGTCTCTTTGGGTTCATCTTGTTTGGGACTTTCTGTGCTTCTTGGGTTTGTATGTTTATCTCTTTCACCAGGTTACAAATGTTTCCCATCATTATTTCTTCAAATACGTCTTCAATTCCTTGCCTTTTCTCTTCTCCTTCTACCCCCTATAATGCAAATGTTGGTACATTTGATGTTGTCCCAGAGGCCCCTTAAACTATCTTCATTTTTTTTTTGGGGGGGGGATTCTTTTGCTGTTTTGTTTGAATGTTTTATGCTACCTTGTCTTCTAAATCGCTGATTTGATCCTCTTCTTTCTGTAACCTACTATTGATTCCCTCTAATGTATTCTTCATTTCAGTTATTGTATTCTTTATTTCTTACTGGGATTTTTTAA
Organism: Rhinolophus hipposideros; assembly: GCF_964194185.1. NCBI lineage: Eukaryota > Metazoa > Chordata > Mammalia > Chiroptera > Rhinolophidae > Rhinolophus > Rhinolophus hipposideros. The sequence continues at coordinate 64,196,533 of NC_138051.1, forward strand.
TGTTTTTATCTCCATTTTTATGTTTTCTATCTCTTTGTTGAAATCTCCCTGAGATCATTGGGCATCTTTATAACCAACACCATTTATTTTTAGCAATGATCTGAAGTGAGACAATGATCTAGCCCTGAGACTAAATTAAATGTTCATCCTTATTAGTAAATGCTTCTGATAGATCAAATGGTAGGAACCCACAAGAAGCAAAGAATGCCAAGACTAATACACTGGTGTGATGGCTACACCCATCTCTAGTGTGGACACCTTTTCCCTACAGGATATCTTGAGCCTCACTTTTAATAAACTACAAGACGCTTGTTTTCACTCTCTTAATCAAAGTATGGGGAGATGCTTTCTGCCTTCTTGCCTTTGGTTGTTTTTTTCCTGCTTCCTGAACTGGGCTAGGGGGGAGACAGAAAAGAAAAGGAAGGAGAAATACAGGAAGACAAAGAAGTTCCTTCCATCTTTTGACAAATTTCTGTTCTGCTCCTATGGTTGTGGAGGCAGGGCCTGGAATGGCTGGTCTGTTCTGTTAACATTCTGGTCATCTTCTCTCTAAAATAAGGCTCCTCTCCTCTCCTCTCCTCTCCTCTCTTCTTCACTCCTTTCCTCTCTTCTCCTTTCCTCCCTCTCTGCTTGGCTAACAGGATTTTAAAATATAATTTACCTATGGTGAAATGCACAATCCTTAAGTGTGCAGCTCATGAATGTTCACACATGTATACTCATATAACCACTGCCCATATCAAGACATATACAATGTTCAGTACTCCATAAAGTTCCCTCATGCAGTTTTCAAGTCACTAGCACCCCTCTCCCTATCATTAGTCTGACTCTACAACTGTAAACTAGTTAGTCACGAGCCATTAATGAGGAAGGTTATGAGTCTGCACTGGCCTTTTATGTCTGTTCCAAGGACAAAGCACTCAGCCAATTACCATACAAGGCTCAGAAGTCTGCATTTGGTCCATACTTGTCTTGGGCCTCAGGGAGCTTTCACAAACCAATGTGTAACCTGCCTCGTAGCTCCACTGCTCATGAAAATTGTTCTGTATTTCATGTCTGACGTTTGTATCTAGAACAAGAAATTCAATAGTTCTAATGATGATTGATTTGGATATTTTAAAACGTTCTGGTATTTCTTTTTCAAACCTCTGGATCAGTTTGAAGAATAGACAGATGCTATGTATGGTGTCAGGGGGTACTAGACTTACCAGGGTGATCATTTTATAAGTTATATAAATGTCTAATCACTATGCGGTACACCTAAAACTAATATAATATTGTATGCCAACTGTAATTGAAAAATAAAATTAAAGGAAAATTCAACATCTGTGAAGTTCAATAAAATAAGATATGCCTATAAAAAATGAGAAGGCAAGCTTTTAAAAAAATATTTATTTATTTACTCTTTGCAACTACAGTAATAGAAGTAAATTAAATGCTGAGCTTGGTATAAGGTTCAATGGTTATACATACCTACATTATTTCAAATTTTGTATGCATTAAAAAAGTAATTTTTCCTCATAGATTAACTTTATGAGAAGCAAATACTAAATAAGGTTTAAGTTAAAATGTTACAAATAAATTATTTTAAAATATTTTAAAATTAAGGTTCATATAAGATTAGTCTGAAAAAGTTGTACCACTAAAAAGTTTGCAACCTAGGACATACTTTGTCAGGGCGTAGAGATTGGACAGTCCTTCAAGTAGTTGGATTTTTCTCTTCTTGACATGCAATTTATCTCAGGCTCACATTCTTCTGGACTGCTCTTGTTCTTTTTCCATCCAGTTTGAAGCACTTTCTCTTTGTGGGCACGATGGAAACAAAGTAATTATCACTCCACCACCTTCACCAAGACAGCCCTACTTATGCCCTTCCTTGAAAGTCTGTATTTAAAAAGCCCCTTTCATAATAAGACAAGTGTCCAATGGAGACCCTACAAAATCTTTACAACATTGTTGATTATATTCCCCAGACTGTCTTTTGTGTCCCCATGGCACTCTTGTGGTCACCAGGGGTGTAAATGTCTAACTATTACATTGTTCATACACCTGAAACTAATAAATAAATAAATAAATAAATAAATAAATAAATAAATAAATAAATAAAAATTAATAAAATAAACAAAATAAAAAGCTCCTTTTGGGTGTATGTGTGTATGTGTGTTATTAACAGCATTGTCAGTTATTTTTCTTATTCCCTATAGGTGAAAAGTATTTTATTATTGTTAAAAAAAAAGTGAGACCATTCTCAAAAGTGATTTCCTGAAATAAAGTGGGGGAGGAAGACGTGGGCCCGAGGGCAGTGAGTCATCAGAAGACAGCTTGGAGAGAGTGTGGGGCTGCAGGCACATGAGCTGGGGTGAGGGGTGGGGGGTAAGCCTTGCTTAATCCCTACAGGAATCTGATCTAGGAGCTGAGCTACATGCACATAGGGCCTTTCTGACATGGGAAGATGACCTACTGAAAGGTCCAGAAAGGGTGGGTGTACAGGCTGGAGGTCAGCAGGGTTGGAGTTCAGATAGAAAGCAGACAGGGATATTGCTGGGATGTTGGCTGGGGCCACTCAGCTGCTGGAAGAAGGAGGTTCAGAAAGTTGCTTGGAACTTTCTGAACCTCCTGTATGAAGTCGGACTTAGGCTAGAATCCACCTTAACACTTGGGTAGGTAACACACCCCAGCGGCACATGAACAGGACCATGGAAACAGGCAGGACTTCCAAGGTGGGGAGGGGGCGAGGAAAGTGGGAGCAGAAAGGGCAAAACTCTACAGTCAGTACAGGAACCTGAGGTCCCAAGAGGAATCACAGGGCTCCCAACCTGGGTTAGATTCAAGCCATGGCTGAGCAGAAGGGCCAAGTGGCAACCAAGAAGGTCTAACCAGAGTGAAAACTGAGTAGGAGGTTCTGAAAGAGCATGCACAGCCCACAGTCCAGCGATGGGGGCAACCCTGTTCCACCGCCCTCTAAAATCGGAGAGCATGACACTAGCATGCAATCCTGTAAGCAGCAGGTGTGTGGGAGGATGGTTTTCTTGATAAAACCCAGACCATGACATCCCACTAGAGCTTCTAAGAAGGAATTAGGAAAGTGGGACCACGAGATGCCTGCTCCCACTTGTGACATCACGAAGGACCTACTCTCAGTTTTGCTGTGGTTAACTGTCCCCTCACTTGCTACCTTTGTGATCGTCTGTTCCTCAGGAGTTAGCAGTACATTGCAGGAATTAAGAGTGGTCAAGAAACCAGATTGCCTGGCTTCATATTCCAACTTTGCTACTTACTAACTGCGTGAACTTGGCCAACTTTTTAAATGTCCCTGAGTTTTTATTTCTTTATCTGTAGAGTTGGAATAATAATAGGACCAACTCATAGAGTAAATATGATTAAATGAGATCATGCATATAAAGACCTTTGCACAGGGTAAGTGTACAATAAACATTTGCCTGTGGTGATGGTTAGGGTAGAAATAATAGTTGCAATAGAAGTGATGATGGTGACAAACCAAATAGTGGTTGTGTACTTGTTTCAGGGATGGGAGGGTAGAAGAGAAGTTGGGAAGTGATGCCCTACTGGGTTGGGGCCCAGAGGAATCTTAGAGAAAGAGCTTCCTAATGGTGGCTAATCTCTGGGCACCTCATCATTCCAGGTTGGTTCCCTTAAGTCTGCCCAAAGCCCTGGAAGTCCTCCTCTCTTCCTTCAGATCTCTGCATTTAAACCATCTCTATGGAGTTTTTTCCCTGCTGGGAACCCAACTGATCCAGTTCCTGACGGCGTTGTGTGTCTTTCCATTAGTCTTTTGTGCTGGTCCTCAAAGCAGCCCCTTCTCCCTCCTTGGATGGGGCACCAGCACTCACCCATGCACCCGAGTGTGACTCAGAGTCATGCCTGAGTCATTCTTCTCTCTCCCTGAGACTCACCCCACAGGATCCCTCATGCCCTCCCTGTTCCTTCCCTTCCCAAGTGTCTCCTTCCCATTCAGGGCCTTCTTACTGCACCCGGGGGCTGTGACAAGAACATCCAGGACTCCCAGCCTCCAGGTACCTCTCTGCATTCCTAATTCAGCCAATGATTTGCCACCAGGTGAATCTTCCGAAAGCTAGAGCGTTCAAATGTTTTTGACCGTGACTCACAATAAGAAATGTATTTTACTTCCCAACCCACTACATACATACAAAACTTAGAAAGCAATACCATACTTCAATATTTTTTTCTTTGTGACCCAAAAATAGACTTTGTAACCCATTAATGAATCATATCCCACAGTCTGCAAACACTGCCCCAATGTAGCTCTAATTATGTCACTATCCCAGTGAAAGTTTTCAATATTGTCCATCATTGACCGAATTTACTGTAAGTTGTTTAATCTGGCATTAAAAGTTTCTTTTACAGGATGACCCCAATTTTTCTGTCTAAATATTTCTGTCCCTACCTCCATGTATGTCATCTAATCTCCCTGGGCCTTAGTGGTCTAATTATATCGAATAACGGGAAAAGTATTTCCCCAGCCTGAAGGCCAGGTGTAGACCAGACGATCCATTTAGTTTCCTCTATGAGAGCTATGATTCTGGGATTCAGTGCGCAATATCCAATAACCAAACATATCTCTTCTCTGGTCGCCATACACTCCCATATCTACGTCTTTGTTCATGTTGCTCCCTTTGGCCATTTTCATCTCTCTCCATCTTCCTATGTTGAAATCCCATCAAAATCCAGTAGGAGCAAAAGGCACAGGGAGAAAAGGACATCTGCGTATTCATATTCAAGGAATGCAATTAGTCCACCAAGAATGGAGCCACTAAGGCTGGTACATGGGAAGAAAGATGAAATTGAAGAGGTGGGCTAAGCTAGTGCATGCCAAACTGAGACCCTCAGACTGAGATTTCATCTTAATGTAGGGGTCACAGGGAGTCATTAATAGTTTCTGAGCAGGAGCGACATGATCAAAGGTGAGGTTTAGGAAGACTGACTTGCCTGGAGCTGGGGACAGCAGTGGTTACTTCAATGGTGAAATTGACATAGCCTGGATGTGGTTGGTATCAGGACAGGGCACACCAGGAATGTACCCTAGAACTCCACACAGGCAGCATCTAGGAGGTTCAGCTTTGGCCACAGGTAAGCATCCTGGAGAGCAGAAGAAACAGTGCGTCGAGATATAAGGGGCAGACTGAGCAGAGGGCCAAGGAGGTGCCTGGCTTCTGCCAGCGCTGGCCACACAGTCCAGGGACACAGCCAGACTGGGATTCAGCAGCACGAGGCCAGTCCTTGAGAGGGCTGGTGAGAGCAAAGCTTCTGGCAGAAAAGAAAAGGAACCGAACCACCCTTTACTTGGGAACTTGATGTGACGGTTTCCCCGCCACGCACCTTCACACACTGGTCTATCTGACTCCCAAGCCTGAAGTCTAAATGACACCAAACTGCTGCCACGGACTCTGAAGAGTAGAAGCAAATTCTCTCTTTTCCTGGGATCTAGAGCACCGCTTATACATAGGAAGCCTAGATAACTATTTGTTGGATTGAATTGGAAAGGGATTATGATTTCTATCACCCCACAGAGACCACTGCCTGTCGGTCTATCTTCATTGGTGATTCTTGGTGTCACGGGCCTTACACTGTTTACCTGAAAAAGCCTGACTACCAAAGCTCTGTGGGGCATTATGTTGATACTTTGAATTCATTAACCTAAATCAATTTCTAAATGAAAGGCTTAAGGTACAGCTTCAATGACAATGGTGTGTAAATAGCCAAGGGAGAAATGAGCGTGACTGTTGTCATGAGATTTGTTTCCCCTTTGCAGAAGGAGTACCAGCACTATTATTATGTCTCTTTTCCAGAGACATTATGTTTTCTTCCAGCTGTATCACAAACATCTTGGCCTCCCACCCCTCAAGGTGTTCAGTTGGTGGGTGGAGACACTCAAGAAGCAGTTGGTGCTGGGAGGAAGCTGCCTTGTGCTGGAGCTGCTGGAATTTGCGTGGGCCCCACCATACAGGAGTTCTGGCAGCCCTTCCATGGATGGGAGAAGCTGGCTGTGGTCACTTTGGAGCAACACTCTTCTGAGAGTAAACAGGGGACATCTGACTCCCAGGAAATGGGTGAAAGACTGTTTGTCTTGGTAACCTCTCCATAAGCATGCATTAGTCAGAATCCATGGCTCCTAGTTACTCAGTCAACACCTATTAAAAGTCCCTCTGCTTTCCTTCTGGCGGGGAAGCAGAAGGAAGGCAGATCAATTCTACTTTTGAGGCTCTTGGAATATTTTTTAAAAAGTACAAATGGGTAAACAAGATTTTAAAAATCATAGTTTATTTTAATGTTTGTGGTTTTAAAATTAAAATTCTATGATGAATATTGTCTTTCCCTCCTGTAAGCACAACTTACTTCTGAATTCATAATTTCCTTTGCAGAAAACACAAAAGTCGAAATTTGAGGCTTTTTATGAATATGGGACCTAGCTCTCTTGCCCCCCAATCTCCCCCACCATACCCTGACGCACAGAGGACTGAACGACCTCTCATATGGCTTTGATTAATGCCGATGTCCACTGCTTCCATTCAACCAGAGAAGTTCCTTTCCACTTCAAATCGAGCCTGGAGCTTAGATCTGCCCCAAAGGGCTACACCCAGATGCAAGACTCTGTCCTTATCTGAAGCAAGTCTCCTAGGTGGTGAGGGCTTTTATTGCCAACTCAGCCAATAAACCCATGCTACCTAGCTCGAGTTCTAGCTATGATTGCTCCACAGGTAGTAAAATTGCTGAGAACGCCCTGTTTCTGTACAGTCACCTGTAGCAACAGGAAAAGAAGGGATTCCCCAGAGAGACTCTTTTGCTTGGGCACGTGACAAATGCCTCTAAACTCACTGAGCCAGGAATAGGAGGTGCCCTGATGTTCAAACACAGAAGCACATGATTTGATTTCCATTGTGATAATATGAGGAACTGCCAACGCCCTCTTTTTAAAAACCAGCCAAAGGGATCTAAAACATTGTAAGTTTCTGGCTTTAGGCAGCTGTGGTCAGAGGGACCCATTTCTTTGGAATCTGCTTCTTCTCTAGTTTGGGGACTCAAGCTGGAGGGTCTTACAAGGCCAACTGACCTTGCTTGGTTTTCCTTACTCAGACTTTCCCTCTTAAAATCTTAAACCTGTTTTGAGAGAATTAAGGAGTTAGTACTTAATCCTCACAATTCCCATGAAGAACAGGGAATCTCCAAGAAGACGGAAATCTGAGGCCCTGGAATCTGTTCTGTGTCCTTGAGTGGTAGACGTGATTCCTGCCCCAGAGTTCAAGGACAGTTGAAAATATAAAAAGGTGGTGAGGAACGGGGTGTGACGTAGTTAGAGAGAGCTGTCTAAAGAACTCGGTAATCTGGAATCTGTAAAAGTGCCTACCCTTCAGAAAAAGCAGAAAGAGCAGAAGGGATAACATAGAATCTATATCATTAAATGAATAAAAATATTTTTTTCATATCAGTCTCATCTTAATTATAAAGAGGTACAAATATAATGGTGTAGCTGACGCACTGTGGTTCTTGGCAATCAGCTATGTAATTTTATGTTCCCAAGGCTCCATGTTCCATCCTCCACCCTCGCTGTCTTCCATCCATTCTGGGAGATGGCATTCACTTTCCAGGCCTCCATGACACTCTTTCTAATCATAGCTCCAGTTTGAGTCTCTCCTGAGCTCAGACCCATATTTCCATCTCAACCTGTACTCCTGGATGCCCTGTTGGACTTCAGATCTGATGACCTGCAAAATAAAACTCATGCTTTCCCGCCTCACTCCTTGTCTGTTCTGTGTCATAATCAATGACATCACTCCATTCAGGCACCCAAGTCAGAAGCCTCGAGTTAGCTATGACCACACCTTTCCCCTTTTTCAGGCATTCTATCTGCCATTGAGTCCTGTTAGCGTCCACCCCCAAAATGTCTAACCTAACGAAGGATGGCAAATAGGTTTCATCTAATGTACTGACTCACCGATTAGTGGCTGCCTGGAGCACTGTGTTGAGAAGGATTCTGAGGCAGCATCTGACCTCACTAAGAAATAGTATTGTGATTAGTTGTCCGTTCTGCTTCGGGTGGTGATACACATACCAAGTATTTGCCATCCAGCTCTAAACCGTCCCCAGAGAACCAATGGAGTTCCCCTTCCTCTTCATATTGCCATTGTTCTGGATGTTCTCTTCTCGAGAGTATGCAATAACCTGTTATAGGGTATCTCCTTTTGCTCTCTCTTTTCTCCAATTCATCACTCATCTAGCCCTTGCTTTACCCTTTAAAACAGGGGTATCCAAACTTTCTTCAATGTTTTTTACCAAGGGCCATATGCGGTAAAATACACAAACAGCCGGGCCACTCACTCAAGGTGAAGTACGTATTGCCTCACCTGGTTTATTTAAGTAAACTAAATATATTTTTGGAATTTGCTGCGGGTCAATTAACAATGGATTGCGGACCGCAGTTGGCCTGCAGGCCGCAGTTTGGACACCCCTGCTCTAAAGCAAAGAGCTATCTAATCATGTCTGTTAAAAAAGTCTCCCTCAGACGAGGATAAAGCAGATGGCATTAAAGGCCAATTCGAATCTAACTACAGCGCACTCTTCCACTGCCACATGCCCTGCATGCTCCTATATCGGGCAGTAAGGCATTGTGGGTCACGGCATGGACGCGAGTCCTCCTTGCCTGGTTTCAAATCCCAATTCTGCCACTTACTAGTTGTTTGAACCCAGTCAAGTTATTTGAGTCTCTGTGCCTCAGTTTTCTCGTCAGCAAAATGAGGAGAATCACCATGCCCAGCTCATAGGGTTGTTGTGAAGATTAAATGAGTTAAAGGATGAAAAGTGCCTAGGCGAGCTCCTGGCATGTACTAAACCCAATGGAAACATTCGCTCCTATCGTTGCTACCATCCCTGGCACACTTACCCCCATTGACTTAAGTTGGGCTGTTTCCACTGGCACTGCCCCACCTTCCCCATTCCCAAGCAGAATAAGTTATTCCTTGCTCTGTCCTCCCACAGCATGTGTCATACTCCTCTGCTCCAACAGTTGCCACATTGTACTGCAGTTAGTAAGTCACGTGTGTGTTTGACCCAATAGTTGGGGGCAACAAACATCTCTTACTTATTTTTACATTTTTTTCTTCCACAATAGAGTAGATAATAAACAAGAGTTTATCTCCTGGAATACTATTCCAGTAGCAGGTAAATTTTCTCTTGATTTTTTACCAGTACATCACCAGAAATCAGTTATGCAGCTCTGACTTTTTCTTTGCCTCCGGGAAGGGCTTTTATTAACTTACATGTTATAGTGCTCATTTCCATCTTCATAAACACGAACTGTACTTTTCATGGCCTCATTCCTCTCCCACCAATTCTATGCTAGATGTAGAGCAAACAAACCAAAGCTCGCTATTTGATTGAAAGACCTTGGACCTTTACTCTCAATGGGACCATGGGCAAGTGGGTCTGAGATTCCTGGGATCGAGAATACCACCAAGGCTAATAACAGTAAGAAGGGATTTGGAGAGCTTTGACTTACAACGTGGAATAGAAAGAATTAGCCCTCTTCTGAAAAATACCTACTGTGTTTCCCCGAAAATAAGACCTAGCTGGACAGTCAGCTCTAATGCTTCTTTTGGAGCAAAAATTAATATAAGACCCAATCTTATTTTACTATAATATAAGACCAGGTCTTAATAGAATAAAATGTAATATAATTAATATAAGACCGGGTCTTACATTAATTTTTGCTCCTACAGACACATTAGAGATGATTGTTCAAGTAGGTCTTATTTTCTGGTAAACAGGTTACTACTTTTTGCTGCCTCATACTCTAGGTGTGATTTAGAATGTGCTTTTGTGGGCAATAGACTTCCGCAGTTTATAGCAGACAGCCAGGCATAACTACATGCCTCTTAGCCTCTCTGCAAGGTTCTGCCCTTGTGGTTTAGAGCACATGGCCTGTCCTTCAAAAGTCAGAAAGGGGGTAATCCCCCTCCATATTTTCCTATTTTCTGCACAAACCAAATCCCCCAGTTCATTTCACAGAGACATTTCTAGTTGCCGACCAGCAAATGCATAGGAGATACACATAGCAATTTGCCGATGTGCAGGTCGGGAAGGATCTCTGAGCAGGAACCTGTCTGTCCTGTTCCGCCCCACCCTGCCTCAGCACTGGGTGCTCATACTTCTGTGTGTGCCCAGAGCACTGGGGCTCCATGCAGGCGGATGTGAGAGACGCTTATCAATAGCTAGCAGCAAAGACATTTTCCAGCTGCCCTGCTCCCTTCTGCTTTCCCGAATCTAACAGGCGGCAGGTGGAAAAGATGTACCCAGAGAATATTTTGACTATTCAAGTTTCCGTAAAATGCTGGGGGAAGTCCATATAAAGTAAGCCTATGTGTTTTGGGAGTAGAGAGCATGATTTGGGGCAAGAGAAAAGAAGAAGGTAGAATCCGCTGAGTGACAAGTGGGAAGCAGAATGACCATCCTATAGAATGCAGTAAGGTGGAAACCAGCCTCAGGAGGATTTGTTAGGAAGGAAGACGAGAAAATTGTGGGTCTGAGCAAGTCTGGGTCAACAGTGGACAGGCTGCCCAGCAGGGACAGTGCAGCTCGATGCGAAGTTCCCAGACAGGCCTTCAGGGGAGCAGGATATCTCTCAGGCCCTGAGCCACGGATGAGTAGTGTGCAATTCAGTGTGGAAATTCTGGAACATGAGTCAAATAGCAGTAACTATGGCAACAACACTGAAAGCCAGTTCTCTCTGGTTCAAGTCTGGAGCAGCACACATGGAGGACCCAGCCTTCCACTGGTCACATGATCCCACGGAGGCTCCGTGAAGGGCCTCTGTTCTGTATGAGGGCTCCCTTGTGGCAAGTGACAGAAACCAGCTTCAGCAAGCCTAAGGAGAAAAAGGATTTTAAAAGGCATAAGTGGGTGGGTGGGGCAATAGTGACGTATAAAATCCTAATGCAGAAATAAGACCAGGGATCTGAAGGAACTGAAATACTTCCTAACCTCTATATGTCTCGTCTCCTCTCCATGCAAATTCTCGATTCATCTCTGCAGACCAGCTTTCCTGGCTCTTCATTTCATGTGGCAGAACATTTCACATGTTTCCTAAGTTCACGTGTACTGATGCAGCCCCACCTACGAACTGACTGATGGTCTCTCAGGGGCCCAAATCCAAGCTCCCAGGTGACAGAACCTGAACATTCAGCTTGTTTCATGAGCTCACTCCCGATTCTATCAAGTGTAGCTGGCATGAGAGGTTAAGAAATGCCAACATGGCTGCCAGGGGCCAGCCCTGTGAGGATGGCAGGGAGGGGAACTCTGAGAGATGTGGGCAGGAGAAGGTGTCTATTCTGTCACTTGTATCTGTTGCTACTCTCAGAGTTGTTCTTGTTGTCCCCTCTTTCCTGAGATCTTTACGTGGCTGCCCCCTTCTCATTATTTAGGTGTCAGCTCAAATATCACTTCCTTGGAGAAACATTTCCTGACCACACTAGCTGAAATAGCAATCATCCTCTCCCCGCTCCTTCCCATTTTCTCTCTGTTATGAGATGAATTGTGTCCTCCCCACCCCAAATCCATATATGAAAGACCTAACTCCCAGTATCTAAAAATGTGACCGTATTTGGAGATAAGTTCTTTAAAGTTAAAATTGGGTCATTAGCATGGGCCCACATCCAGTATGACTGGTATTCTCATAAGAAGAGGAAATCTGGACACAGACATGTACAAAGGAAAAACCACATGAAGATACAGGGGAAAGGCAGCCATGTGCAAGCCCAGCAGAACTGTGAGAAAATAAATTTCTGTTGTTTAAGACACCAGTCTGTGGTACTTTGCTACAGTAGCCCTAGCAAACACTCTCTATTCCTTCCCCTTATGCTACATTTCCTCAAAGAGGCAGTTTGTATAGTGGTTGAGTGCACAGACTTTGAATCTGGATTCTAACAACAGTAATGGCAGCAGCTGTGACAGAGCCTGGGGGAACACCCGAAGCTCTGTGGTCATAGAGAAGTGGCCGTGGTAGAAATGTTGGTTATGCTGGTAGCTAATGCAGAAGACAGGCCCGGGCTCAGACTCAAGGGCCAGATAAGGAAGGGCTGAGGTGGCCAGGGTGGAGGCTGGGCTGGAGAAGGGCCTTTCCACTTGCTGTGGCTTCAGAGAGAACTTTCATGCCCTGGTGCTGCTAGCTGCCCTATCCAAGGAGGGAAGGGGTCTCTCTCCTAAGCAGCTTATAACCTTCACGGCACCCCTGAGGGGCTCTAGTTGCAGTATATGAGGGACTTTGCAAACCAACGTCTGGCACGTCATTGCCACCGACCGCATTTCATTTGTTGACCACGTTTTGACGAACCTGTTCATTTGGTGAGCTGGAAGGGGTGGATTTTGTGAAATGGTCAAGGCATATGTTAGGACCCCCACTAAACACCTTTGAAATGAAAAAGTATGTGCAGATAACTGGGAATAGAAAGAGCAGACGGGCCCCATCATTTTGTTCTGGATTTGGAAATTGCTCTGTCTTCAAAGCATAAACTGTGTCCCCATGACACCTAGAATCTCCTTCAATCCCTTAGTCTGCCAGCCACATAGTCCACCCTTCCGACTCAGAATCCAGTTGCTGGCATTAGATAGACCCAACACCTGTCCCAATGCCTGACTCAAGTTCTCACTTGTCCCCTGGAAGTGTTGACATTACGTGGAGATGGACAGAATTGCCAAACTTGCCATTGGTTCCCCAGGGTCCAAATGTGAAAAGTGGAAAGATCTGTTTATTTTCCCTTTTCTGGCTGTTCCTGTATTCTGCTGTCTATAAGACTTCCTATCATTATATTTTTCTTTATATCTCATAAGAGCTTCATCTTTTGTGAGACATTCTTTCCTTATTGGGCCTATTGTCATGCTAGCAGCTTCTGAGTAGTTTCTCATCTCTTTTTTCTGGTTTGCTCCTAGGTTCACTGACATTTTTTTTTCTTAATATTCAATAATTGAATTATTATTTTTTTATTGGGGAATGTTGGGGAACAGTGTGTTTTTCCAGGGCCCATCTGCTCCAAGTCAAGTCATTGTCTTCAATCTAGTTGTGGAGGGCGCAGCTCACTGGCAACCTTCTTGTTAAGAGCTTGGGCTCCACCCAACTGAGCCATCCCACTGCTCCCACTCACACTTTTATATTTCCCATAGTTCTATTCTCTCTCTAGTCTTCCTTTCCAATTCTGTTTTCCTATTAAAAATGGTCTCTGCTCTCTCCTCCAACTGATTTTTCCTTTCTCTTTTACTCACCCTCTGAGGCCCTCACTTTGCTCTCATCTTCATCTCCTATTCTCTCCTGGCTCTCTCTAACTCAAGTTCCCCTCATCCAGATGCCCTCTGGACCTTCTGGAATGCCACCAGCTTCTTGGAAGTTCTTCCTCCATCTCCTGGAGAGAAGCCTGTCCTAGGGTCCTGGATTTTTATCAAGGTCCCCAAATCTCTGTATTAGTAGAAATCAGCCAACCTATTGCTTGAAGGCTAATAGTGGGCTTGTCCCTTATTTTAAATAGCACAGTGATCCATACATAAAAGTCATTCAGTGATATTTTTATCAATTTTATTAGATTGCTTTTTACATTTATCTTGGAAGAGTTTATGCAGGCTTTGAGTTGGGTACTCATGAGCCATTTACTGCCTGTGTACAAATTTAAATTCCCATGTACATCCTAATCACAGCAAAATCTTTTAGCATTAAGGGGCATGAAGTTGACACCAAAGGGCACACGAGAATGTGCAAATAAAGAAGTGAAGACAAAAGGATGTTTGACCATTCGGATCAGGTGTAAGTGAGCCCCATTAGTAGCAAGAGCATGAGCTTTAACTATCCTTGAAATCACCAAAGATTAACCAGAAAGATAGGCAACAGGGTGACTCACCCCTTATCTTCATAACCTATTGGTTATCCCTTTTTCTTACTACCAGAAGCTAATCCTCTAAGGACATTGGTACCACACCTATTTGCGTGGCCTCATGACTCAAAGTCTTAAGATTTACAGCATTTTCTCAAGAGACAAAGGCCATTCCTGTAGGTAACTCCTTTTCAACACCCAAAGGTTAGTCATATACTATGGATGATCTGTTCAAGTACATTGGTTGCCAGGTTCCCTCTTTAGGGAAGAGGTTATGTTTTCACAATTAGTTTCCAGCTACACAGTGAATCATCCTCAGCACACAGTGACTTCTCTGTGCAAGCTTAGAGGGAACAGTGATGCAAGAACAGTACCAGCCACTAAGGCACTTTCAAATTTATCCCAGGGGATGCCAAGACATCTTCTCAATTCCATCAAGTGAGCATTCCCTCATGTGCACATTTCCCTCCTGTGGTGGAAAACGGGTGAAACCATTTATCTTTTCACAGCTTATTAATTATTTTGTTATTTTAGGGAGTACAGGAATTATTTAGGAAACACATTATACCTAGTTTTCTCCCTAGTTTACAGAAGTTGGTCCCTGCAAGGATGCTCAGTGTTTTTCTAGATGAGTTGTAAAAGTCAGGACTTCTGGATTCTGTTCCTAGCCATGAATGAGCTTGGATAAGTAAATCATTTTCCCTGACAGTAAAAATGAGATGAGAATACTTATCTATTTCTTCCAAGAAAAAGATATGATGAAGTTTAAAGGACAGTACACATAATTTTAATTTCCTGTGCAAAAGTATTAAAGAGGTGGCTGATAATTTCTTCATAGTTAAGTTGCTTTGAGACTAGGTCTATTTATCCAAAAGAAGTGATCAATCTTCAGTGAGTTTCCTGGGGAACAGATATTTAAAAACATTTTTTTGTATTGTACAAACATAGTAACCTATTAATTGAATTCTTCACTCTTAAATTTTTTTTAAATCATTTTTAAGGGGAATTAAATCGTTAACTAGAGGGAAGAGCATTGAAGGTGATAAAATCGAACAGCCACAGGAGTTTCTCCAGTTCCCACACTATGAATTTATTCACTTAGTAAAGATTGAGTGCCTACTAAGGTATGTACCACTGGGTCCATCATTGAATAACACAGCAAAAAACTCTGCAGATAGGGAGGCGAGTGAAAGAGAAGCAGGGGGAACCAACAACAAACAGCAGACATAAGAAATAGGTAAAGTCCATGGCATGCTGGAAATTGCAAATACTATGGGAAAAAAGGAGAGCAGGGTAAAGGGGGATTAGCAGAATGAAGAACTGGGGGAGGTTCGAGCTGTGATTTTAAACAGGGTGGTAAAATAGTAGACTCCGGAAGAAGGTGGCATTTGAGCAAAGACTTGAAGGAGGTGGGAAAGTTTAGTCAGTAGATAATGGGAGAAGAGAGTTCCAGACATAGGGAGCAGCCTGTGCAAAGATGCTAAGTGGGGAGTGAGTCTTGTGTGCAGGAGGAAGAGCTGGGGGCCTTTTGGCCAGGGTGGGGTGAGCAAGGGGTGGGTAATAGGCGGGAAAGTTTGAGTTCAACTCCACATTTAAATGTTTGCTTCCTTCGATTGCCTTAGTAACAGTACATCTTTGTGTATTAGGTTGGTGCAAAAGTAATTGCGGTTTAAAAGGTTAAAAACAACTGCAAAAACCGCAATTCCTTTTGCACCAGCCTAATGTCCCACATCCGTTGTTCTCTGACGTCACAGGATCCCCAGTCGCCAACAGGACAAGGCTCCTTGGGTCACCTTACATAATTTCTAAGTTTACAGGAACATTCCAGCCCATGATCCCATTAAGGTATTTTATGTTTCAGTTATTTATAGGTAAGTTGATAGATAGCTCTAGATCTATATATCTAAATACACATCTTTTTCTGGTAAAATGTAATTCGGTTTTTCATTAATTCCCACCCTTCAGTCACATTTGGATCAGTGAGGTTATAACACAATACTACCTTTCCAATTTTCCATTTTGGTTTACTGAGTGAAGTCATTGTCCAAAACACAGAACTCGTGTAACTATCACCACTTCACAGCACAACTACCCGTGGACCAGTACAGGCCTCCTTCATCCCACTGAGGTTCTTTATAGGCTCCCCATAGTTCTGTTCTTGCATGAGCAGGCTTCCTTTCCTAGCCCCTCCCCTGCTCTATGTGCCCCCAACCCTGTGGTTTAAGCAGACCCCTCTCATGCTAACAAAGGCCAGCCTGCGGCAGCTGCAGCATCTGCCCTGCCCCTTGGGAAATGCTCATTGCCTACTTGAGGAAACTCCTGGTGACACTGCCAGTGAATCTGTCTGGTGAGAACATTCATGTCTGCCCCAGGAGTCTGCTCTGGAAATCTGCGAAGAGCCAGCATTGCCAGGGGTGGGTGCAGAAGGGGGAAGAATGGCTGCCTCCCATCTGAGGACTGTAGTTTGTTACTTGGGCCTCCATGCATCTTCTCTCAAAGCTTTCACAAAGACAGCCCTATTCTTCTTTCCCTGGGGCTCCAACCCAGCAAAAGAGGCTGGGCTGAGATTGGTTCTGATATCCTCTCCTTAGTCCTTTGTCCTTACTCCATTCTCTAGCACTGAATCCCTTCCTCCACTAGCCAAAAATCTAAAAGCTCCCAGACATGGATCAAGCAGACACAGAGGCTTTCTCGTATAGGTTATCAGCCCGACACAGAATCCCAGTGTGAGACAGGAAACTGTTCCTCAGAATTGAAACTTTGGAATGGGAAGAGCAACTGCTCTGTTTTTTCAGAGAAAATTTCACTTTGTGGTCAATTATTCTTTCCATTTCTGAATGACACTTTCCAACTTCTAAATCTACCAATAAAAATGTGGTGGCCTATTGTAGGTGGCATATCCTTCCTTCCTTCTCTCTCTTTCTTCCACTCCCCTCCCCTCCCCTCCCTTTCTTTCTTCCTTCCATCCTTTTCTCCCTTCCTTCCTTCTTTCCTTCTTTCCAGTTTTGTCCTTTGCTTCAATCTGATAGGTATTTTTATCAATAGGTATTTTTATCCCCATTTTCAAACACTGATTTCTCAGACCCTGACATGCTCTTAACTTGATCTATGTTGTGATCTTGGTTATATTTAATTATCTGTGCCTCAGTTTTCTCATCTTTAAAATGGGGATAAAAATACCTACCCACATACTATATGTATGTAAAACACTAGGTATAGTACAAGACACATAATAAGTGTTCGATGAATATTAGCTGTTATTAATAGCTAACTTTATTTTTTTGATATACATATATAATGATTACCACAATAAAGTTAGTGAACACATCCATCATCTTGCATAGTTACTTTTTTTGTGTTATGAGAATATTTAAAATCTACTCTATTTTCCAGTGTGTGTGTACATATGTGTGTGCGTGAGAGACATTTTCTTTACCCATTTATCTACCAACAGACACTAAGGTTGTTTCCATGTCTTTGCTATTGTGAAAAAATGCTTCAATAAACATGGTTCAGATATCTCTTCACGATAGTCATTTCATTTCCTTTGGATATCATACCCTGAAGTAGGATTGCTGGATCGTAAAATAGTTCTATTTTTAACTTTTTGAGGAACCTCCATCCTGTTTTCCATAGAGACTACACCAATTTGCATTCTCACCAACAGTGCACTAGGGTTCCCTTTCTCCACATCTTTACCAACAGTTATGTCTTGTCTTGCTGATGATAGCCATTCTACCAGGTAAAAGGTGATAATCTCATTGTGGTTTTGATATAATTTTCCCTGAAGATTAGTGATGTTGAGCACATTTCCGTGTACCTGTTGGCAATTTACATGTCTTCTTTAGAAAAATGTCTATTCAGGTCCTTTGCTCATTTTTTAATTGGATTAATTTTTGCTATGGAGTTGTATGAGTTCCTTGTATTTTTTGGAGATTAACCTATTACAGATATATGGTTTGCAAATAGTCTTTCCCATTCTGTAGATTGCCTTTTCAGTCTGTTGATTGTTTCTTTTGCTGTGCAGCTTTTTAGCTTGATGTAGTCCCACTTGTTTATTTTTGTTGCTTGTGCTTTGCTGTCATAGCCAAAAAAAATCATTGCCAAGACTGATGTCAAGATTTTCCCTTCTGTTTTCTTCTAGGAATTTTGTTTTCAGGTCTTACCTAGAAGTCTTTAATCCATGTCAAGTTCACTTTCATGAGTGGACATCTGAACTTTTTAAAGAATCCACCTTGCACAGTCTTAATCATTTCACTCAGCTCTTATCCAGATAAATGATACCAGATACTAAATACAGTCTCTCTTGTAAGCGTTGGTATTTGTTGTAACAACCTTTCCTCAAGGGTAGCTTTATCCTAGTCCGGCCCTTACCAAATGTACTTTTGTGTTTCACTGTTCCCTCCTTCATCGGGACTCTCCCCAATCTTGGTGAAAACAGATAGTTAGACTTTCTAGGAAGTGACTCATTATTTCGTTCCTTCATTCACTCATGAAGCAAATATTCACTGAGAACCTACTGCTACACACACACTGCACAGATGGTGAGGAAGCAGGAGGGAGCAAACAGCAGAACAATTTAGGTCTCAGTCTGAGAGGTGTGTGCCCACATCACAGTTCAGAAAGGCCGAGAACTTGGGAGCATTTCACCCAGCATCTCAGAAAACAGGGCAGAGCCCTCCCAGTGCCCCGAAGTCACTGTGCACTTCTTGAGAAGGCTTTGATGCTGAGAGAGGGTTTGGGTAAAGTAAATGCAGAAGGGACGAGAATGCCTGCAATTCAGGCAGAAAATAAGTAAACACCGTTAAAACAAGCAAGCAAGCAAAACTCCCTAAAGAAGCACACACCCCAAGCTTCACAGCCTCTCCCTGTCTTCGTCAGAGGAGTCAGGTGAATCTGCACAGAGGCCGGTGAAAGTGGCCACCCTCCAGGTCCTCGAGGTCCAGGAGGGGTCCAATTGGAGGCAGGAGGGGTGGGGATCCTTCAGGGTCCCGCCCGCTGTCTCCTGGGTCCCAAGGTTGTGTTCTGTGCCCAGCGGGGCTCGGGGCTCACCCAGCTTGCTGCGCAGGGAGAGGCCGGGTGGGCAGGGGTGGCGGCCCCGCCCCGGCAGAGGCGGGCCAGGCCGGGCGTATTTGAGGCTCGGAGCCGCCGCCCTGTCGGGGACAGCAAGACCTCACCAGGAACCGCACCCAGAGCAAGCCAGCGAGTGCCCAGGATTCGGGTGAGTGGCGCAGGCCCCGGGGACGGGGACCCGGCCTGTTGGCGGCTCGGGGCGGGCAGGGGCGAGGGCATCTGGCAGTCCTGGGTGCGAAGCCCCCTTCGGAGGGCTCCGGCGGGAGCCTGGGGAGCGGCGTGGCTTTCGGGGGCGGCGCGTGGGCACAACAGCTGGAGAGCGCCCAGAGGAGCGGTGGGCACCGTCTCAGCACCGTCCAGAGCCTTTGACGCTTCGGAAGAGGGGGTTCAGGGAAAGTGAGCAACGTCTCACAGACTCACGCACCTCCGCGGGGCGGACACCGCGCGTGGGCACAGGGCGCGCTCGGCAGCGTCTAGGAGGCTGGGCCGCCTCTGAATCCGCGGAGTGCAGCCGCGAGTGGGTGGTGGGTGCGCGCCCAAGCCCGATGCAGGAACCAGGTCCCCTAACGCAGCACACAGGGCGTTGTGCCCGGGGACTCTGCAGGGCGGCTGCTGGGACCGCGGACTTGGCTGGCCGGCCACCTGATCTGGCTGTGCCCAGGGAATGTGTCGTCTGCCACGCCCAGCAGCGTCCGCGACTGCCGCTGCTCTCTGCGTGCTGATCCCACAGAAAACGGGGCTGCCCCACGGCCTGAGTGGGCATGTGCCCAGCTTGGCAAAGACGGCAAACCCTCCGCTTTTCCAAATCAGCGACTCATCCCTGATCAGATTGGCTAATTTGGGCATTAATGGTCTCAAATCTGTGCTGAGGATGCGTAGGGTGTGGCAGGATGTGGGCTTGAGTGTGCAGAGCCCTAGTTGGTGTGTGTGTGAAAAACATGTTTGAGGATTTAATCTCAATTGTCAGTTGCACAAATACAAACCCTGAAATACATCCACTCTGAGGGGTAGGAGCTCAGGGCCAGGCAGACAGGAACACATGGGTTGAGGCTGTGACTTGGGTTTCAGGCCAGACCCTTAAAGTTAGTGACTCCTGTTCCAGATACTGTGGAATGTTTGTAAAGTGACTCCTGGGAGTTGGGTTGCTGGACAATGAGGACAGGTGGACCTCAGTGACCTCGTCTGTTTCTAGGATTCTGGGAAAGGAATCAGGCTCAGTTAATTCTGAAGAAAATGATAGCAATAAAAATTAACCACTTGGGCACAGAGCATGAGAAAAAATTTTCACCAACTTCCAAAATTCTGACTCATTTGTCTGAAGTATGTAACGTTTCTCTTTCACACTAGGAAATGGTTTTTCCATGAAAGTTAAAATTTAATAACAAAATTAATTTTTCCACAGTGGTCTTCTTTTCCGACATTGACTTTAAATCTCTAGTTTCTCAGTCCTTTGATGGCTGTGCCTCATCTTTGGTCTTTGGGAGACTGGAGCTGCTTCCTAAATTCATAATGGTGGGGGTTTACACTTACAAGCAGCATTATTCCATATTCTGGGGAGAACTTTGATGATGACCCTTGAATGTATGTGAGACTCGTGGTAACTGATCTAAAACATAGGCTGTTTTTCTTGTGATGGTTTGGGACACAGGCTCCTGCTCAGGACAACTAGGTGACATTGGTGCCAGAACAGGTTCTTCTCGTTAAATTCTGAGTGGTAAGCCTGCCAGGGTAGTGCTTGTTGTATACTTGCAATTTTCTGCTGACCAAGTATCATGTGTTCTCTCTTGACTGACATTCAGCTTTTCCACAGGGGGAAATATCAGTAACCGAGAGGCACAAAGTAACTTTACCTTCCTTGATGCTGAGGAACTATGATGACAAAGAAATCCTAGTAAAGGACCAGTGCCCTTTATTCCAACTCAGCATCGCTGAATTTGCCTTTGGAAAGTGCACTTTATCCAAGTCCTGCTCCGCTTTTAAACAGGGCAGGAAGTAGACTGCCTTGCCTGTGTTCTTTGGAGAGGCGTGTGGGCAGAGCCCTGGGGTTCTGAGGAAATACATTCATGATCTATTTCCCTTATGGCTTGTGTAAAGGTCGGGGCCCTTTGTGAGCAGAAGTTTCACAAGTGCTCCTAGGAACCCGGGCAACTGGATTAATTGCTAGGTGGGCCTTGAATAAAATAATAGAAAAGATAACTGCTCTTTATTAAAGGGAAAAGCTACAATTAACGGATGACTAACATGGTCAACTTTCTGACTCATGTTTAAAGTCCTCATTCCAAAGCAAACTAAACTACCTCCTGTAAGTTTTTCCAGAAGTGAAGACCCAGGTAGTACTTCCTCTATTTTTTGTTTGTCTTTGAGAAGTTTGTCTCCAAAATTCTCTGATTGCGGAAATGCCAGGATGGAGTTCACATATCTATAGTATCTGCAGAGTGGGAAGGTTTTTTTTCACATTGGATGGTCTCTATCTATATAAACTACTCATCTACAAAAAAAAAAAAAAAAGAAGAAGAAGAAGAGAGAGGAAGAAAACAGAGGAGAGATCCTAGATAGTGGAGTAGATAAACACTGTGCTTGTTACATTAGTTACATTACAACTAAATTATAGAACAATCAACCTGGAGAACCATCTGAAGTCTGGCTGAATAGAAGTTTTATAACTAAGGATATAAAGAAGAAGCCACATCGAGACTGGTAGTAGGGGTGGAGACACGAAACAGGCAGGACCCAAACCTCTGTGTGGTTGTTGAGAACCAGGAGGGCTATCTCGGCCATGGAAGTTCTCCCAGAGGAGCAAGAGATCCCAGCCCCCCACCAGCCTCCCCAGCCCAGAGCACTGATGCTGGGAAGTGGAGCCCCCATAACATCTGGCTGTGAAAAACAGTGGGGATTTCAACCATCTGACTGGGATGAAAGTCTCCAGCGAACCCAGATGTCCTCTTAAGTGGCCTGTGCACAAACTCACTCACAGGCACTCACCTTGGGTTCCAGCAGAGAGGCAGTAACTCAGGGGGTATCAGAGGATGGGGGAGGGGTGGCAGACTGAGGTGTGTGATTCGGAGTGAAGGTTGGAGGACGGTTGCCATTTTCCCTGTAAGGAGGTCCTTCCGTGCAGCTGGGTGCTATCTTTCCTGTGTTGAGCCGACCCCCACCATGGCCAAATCTGAATCTGATTGGCCTGGTGAGTTCCACTGCTCCACCCTGCTGAATCCCTAAAACCCCACCCCACCCATCTCATCCAACACAAGAGGCACTTTCTCCTAGAGCAGCCAGTCCCACCTGCATTGCATTCTTTCTTGAAAACTATTGGAGTTCACAGGACCCAGGCAGGCAGCAGCTGGCCTTGGTGTGCTCTGAGACTTTTGCTACATAGCTCCAGGCTCAGCACTGGCACCAAACCAGAGTGTACATTAACCTATTAACAACAACTTTTCTCACTATACTGACTCCCTGAAACGCTGCTTCACCCAACTCGTGTACTGCACAAGGCTTTATCCGGCTGAACCATAAGGGAGTCGGCAGGTGTCAGCAGGCCTCAAGGTGTTCTGGCTTTTTGCAGAACTACCCCAGGCCCGATACTGGTGGCAGCTGTCCTCAATTCACAGCATAGCCTCTCCCACACACATCCAGGGGTGGGAAAGGCAGTAAATAACCACAGATCACTTTGCAGTTTCTACTAGGTAATCCCTGGCCCGTCACAGCTAGTGGGTGACTTGGGCCTGCACTGAAGTCCCTCGCAAGAGGCCCCAGAACCAACATACTTGGAAGTTGGCTTCAGGCCACAGCAGAGTACTACCTAACCCACAAGTGGCATACCCAAAGGGTGGTCTCACACAGCAACAAAGCCCACTGGAACAAATCCTACTCATTGGGGTAAGCCTCCCTCACAGCAGCCTGAAAGCTGTGGACGTGGCCAAACCCCACAGTCAGTCAGCCTGAGGGTCATTCAAACCCACTGATGTGCCAATAGCAATCAAGGTTCAACTACAACAGGATGGTGCACACAACCCACACAAGGGACACTCTTGGAGCACCTGGAGCAGGTGACCAGGGAGACTGTGCCAGGGCCCCACAGGGTACCTACTATATATGGCCACCCAGCCAAGACTGAGAGACATAGCAGATCTACCTAACATAGAAACAAACAGAAAGGCAGGCAAAATGAGGTAACAAAGAAATACATCCCAGATGAAAGAACAGGAGGAAACTCCAGAAACAGAACTAAACAAAATGGTGGTAAGCAACCTACCAGATATAGAGTTCAAAACAATTGTTATAAGGTGTCATGAATGGCGGCCTGCACGGTCTCTGCTCCTGCTCTCTACATAAGAATGCAGGACATGCTGAGGCCAAAAAGAACACCCACGGAGCCATAGATAAGGGAGTCATACCACTATAGTCTCACTGGCAACTGGGTTGGAGACATAGAAAGCAAACATCTGCCAGCACCCCAACAAGGGGTCTTCCTGCACCAGTCTTGCTTGAAAGCTGCAATCCGCTCTTGCTAGCTCAACCACCATCTTCTTGCTAGCCCAACCACCATCTTCTTGCTAGCCCCCATTTTTCTGCTAGTGTAGCCATGGCAGTTATATTAGTGCCCAGTTGCTCACTGGTTACAGCTGACGGCCAACTAGCCACAGCTGATGGCCAGCCAATCACAGTTGATGGCCATTTACTACCTGAGCCAGCATTTTTCTATGTGAGGCCGAGAGCCTGGAAACTGCTCTCTGGGGCTCTGTCCCCACATAAGGATATTCAAGGAACTTAGTAAGAACTTCAATAAGGAGATAGCAGGCATAAAAAAAAAGGACATAGGACCGGCCAGGTGGCTCAGGCGGTTAGAGCTCCATGCTCCTAACTCCGAAGGCTACTGGTTCGATTCCCACACTGGCCAGTGGGCTCTCAACCAAAAGGTTGCCAGTTCAATTTCTCAAGTCCCGCAAGGGATGGTGGGCAGCGCCTCCTGCAACTAACAGGCAACTGGGCCTGGAGCTGAGCTGCACCCTCGACAACTAAGATTGAAAGGACAACAACTTGACTTGGAAAAAAGTCCTGGAAGTACACACTGTTCCCCATTAAAGTCCTGTTCCCCTTCCCCAATAAAATCTAAAAAAAAAAAAAAAAAAAAAAGGACATAGAAACCATAAAAAAGAACCAGTCAGAAGTAAAGAATATAATAACTGAAATGAAGAATGCACTAGGAGGAATCACCAGCAAACTAGATGAAGCAGAGGATTGAATCAGTTATTTGAAATACAAGGTAGCATAAAACACCCAATCAGAACAGCAAAAAAAAATAAAAAAAATCCAAAAAAAATGAGGGCACATTAAGACACCTCTGGAACAACATTCAAGCATAATAACATTTGCATCATAGGGGTACCAGAAGGAGAAGAGAAAAAGCAAGGGATTGAGAACGTATTTGAAGAAATAATGACTGAAAACTTTCCTAACCTGGCGAAGCAAGTAAACATACAAGTCCAGAAAATTCAGAGTCCCAAACAAGATAAACCCAAACAGGCCCACACCTAGACACATCATAATTAGAATGGCAAAGTTTAAAGATAAAGAGAGAATCCAACAAGCAGCAAAAGAAAGGCAACTAGTAACTTATAAGGGAGCTTCCATAAGATTCTCAGATGATTTCTCAACAGAAACTTTGCAGACCAGAAGGGACTGGAATAACATATTTAATGTGATGAAAGCAAGGATCTATAACCAAGATGACTACCCAGCAAAGCTATCATTTAGAACCGAAGGACAGATAAAGAGCTTCCCAGACAAGAGAAAGCTGAAGGAGTTTATCACCACCAAACCAGTATTACAAGGAATGTTACAGGGCCTTCTTTAAGAAGGAGGAAAACAAAACAAGATCAAAATTATGAATAATAAAATCACAATAGCTACATATCTATCAATATCAACTTTCAATGTAAATGGATTACATGCTCCACTCAAATGACATAAGGTGGCTGAATGGATAAGAAAACAAAACCCTTACATATGCCGCCTACAAGAGAATCACTTCAGTTTGAAAAGCCAAACACAAACAGAAAGTAAAGGGATAGAAAAGATATTTTATGAAAATGGAAACAAACAAAAACAACAACAAAAAAATCTGGGGTAGCAATACTTACACCAGACAAAATAGACTTTCAAACAAAGGCTATAATAAGAGACAAGGAAGGACCCAGCAATCCCACTTCTGGGTGTTTATCTGAAGACACCCAAACACTACTTTGAGGGGACATGTGTATCCATATGTTCACCACAGCATGTTCACAATGGCCAAGATGTGGAGGCAGCCTGGGTGTCTGTCGATGGAAGAATGGATCAAGAGGAGGTGGTACATATATACAGTGGAATATTGCTCGGCCATGGAAGGGAATGGGTTCTTGCCATCTGTTGTGGCATGGATGGACCTGGAGGGTATTGTGCTGAGTGGAGCATAAGACAGAGAAAGACAGATGCAATGTGATTTAGCTTATATGTGGAATCTAAAGAGCAAAATAACCAAACAAAACAGAAACAAATTCATAGATACAGAGAACATATTGATGGTTGCCAGATGGGAGGATAGTGGGGGATGAGTGAAAAAAGTTTGTTATACGATACTCATGGGGATGTAGGGTATAGCATAAGGAATATGGTCAATAATATTGTAATAACTATGTATGGTGTCAGATGGGTACTAGATTTGTTAGGATGGTAGATGGGAAGGGGTTGGGTGCAGAGTGAAAAAGGTGAAGGGATTAACAAGTACAAACTGGTACTTACAAAATAGTCATGGGATGTAAAGTAAAGCACAGGGGATATAGTCAATAATATGGTCATAACTATGTATAGTGCCAGGTGGGTACTAGACTAGTCAGGGGGATCACTTCTTAAATTATATAAATCTCTAACCACTATGATGTACACCTGAAATTAATATAAAATCATATTGAATGTCAACTTTAACTGAAAAATTTTAAAAGGTGGGGTAAAGGTGGAAGGGGAATAAGAGGTCCAAATTTCCAGGTATAAAACAAATAAGTCATGGGGATGTAATGTACAGCATAGGGAATATAGTCAGTAATATTGTGATAGCGTGGTGTGATGTCAGATGGTTGCTGTACTTATGGTGATCACTTCTTTAGGTATATAAATGTTGAATAACTATGGTATACACCTGAAACTAATATAATATTGTATGTTAGTTATATTTGAATAAAACTCTTAAAAAAAAAAAGAACATTTCCAGGCAAGTAAGGAAGATATTTATCCAAATAGAAGTTTTTTGTTGTTGTCTTTGTTTTGTTTTTTTAAGTTCTAAGGTTGCTAACCTTGATTTTGAAAGAACATTGGTTCAGGAGATCTGACGGTTAGGAGTTGACCAAACAAAACACCGCAGACTCAATTTTTGGAAAAGTACACTTTATTGGTTTAAATGTGGTTATAATTAGCAAAGTGACTGTGCAAAATGGCATCTGTATGTACAAGATCACTGCACACTGAATGAGTCACCCAGCTAGTTTCCTGACAAAACATGATCTCTTTTTAAATTTGTTTACAATTTTAACATGTTATGTAGTTCTGAATGAATAAACTAGATCATGTCTAAATGAAGTAATTAACACTTGAAGGACTATACTTTAACATTTGAAAGTGTGAGGTTTTATATTAGTGTAAAATAAGCCTGAATTAGGAGTCAGGATGCTTGGGTGCTTGGCCTGCTATTGACAGAATGGCTTTGGGCCACCACATTAGCTCTCTGAGCCTCAGTTTCCTCACCTCTAAAGTGGGCATATTAACTTTCCCCTGTCAATCTCGTAAGATTATTGTCAGAATCAAAATGGGTAAGGTATGTGAAAGTGCTTTGTAAACTGAAAAGCACCGCACAAAGACAGGGTGTAATTATTCTCATGAGCTTATCTACTGTGTCACAACACAACCCAAACTGTCATCCAAAGCGTATGTGAAACAGGGGAAATAAAGTGGTAGCTGCTTTGTTTCTCAAATTGTTTTGGTCAGGTTGGAAACTAAACTGAATATGCTTGCACAGAGACTTTGAAAAGAATAAATGTTAAATTCTGGCAATGCTGTGAGTTTCTGATTGTAATCAGCCTTTCAACACATCTTAGTTTGATTGGAGTTATGTCAATAAGACACTTTATGAGGCTGATGGCACAGAGTTAGCTAGTTTTAACAATTGAAACTACCTTTTTGTTTTTTATTGACCTGTGTACATACAGAGAAAGGCAAGGATACACATGTTAATTAGCCTAGACCAGTGATTCTCAACCGGGCAGTTTTGCCCTTTCCCCTGCTTCCCCCAGTGGTTTTTGGCAATGTCTGAAGACATTTTGTGTTGTCACAGTTGGTGGGGGATAGGAGGGTGTGTGCTATTGACATCTTGTGTATTGAAGCCAGGGATGCTATTAACCATCCTGCAATGCACAGGACGGCCCCCCACAACCTGAAATGTAAAGGGTGCTGAGGCTGGGAATAAGGCCCTACCCAACAGGGATATTTAAATCCCCAACAGGGATATGTGCTGACTTAAAAGAAGTCAACACACTGATAAAGTTGTTGCTGGGTCTTCAGTATGATGAAGTATGTTCAGTCAGTATGTTGCCCAGGAATGGAAGAAGGGTTTGTGTAATCAAAGGAACTAAGCTCTCTGCCCACTGTCAAGTTCAAGCTGGGTTCCTACTGGCGTCCAAAATGAGAGAGGTTTTCTTTTCTTGACTTAAGAAATGTCCTTCCTTTTCCTTTTCTGTAACAACTCTTCTCTCAAGTTCCTCCTGTGGTAGCAGCACAGCTTTCTAGGCCACAGTGGCAGCCTTTTGGGGAGAGAAGCACAAGCAGAGAGGAGCCCCCAACTTTTGCTTTACGTGGTCGAGTACTAAGGAAATGCAGTAAATGTAAGTCCTGGGAGAGCCACTGTGACTTCCCAGTCAAATTGCCAGCAGTTTTGCACCTTAGAAGATGGGCACGGTGATAACCTAACTGCTTCCAAATATGTTAGAGAATGCCCAGATTCAGAAAGAGATGTGCAAAAAATACATTTATCTGGTGTGTGTATATGAAGCACACATTAAGTCCAGGAGGAGCTCCGTCTGTTCGAATTTTTATTAAAAAATCTAGTATTTTACTAACAATTGTCACCCCAATAAATTTAATTAAAAAAAAATTTTTTTAAAAATCTAGTATTTTACAATTTTTAGGACCTATCAAGTTGTCGTCACTTACTGGATTCCTTGGGGGCATTGCCATTTTTTAAAATAATTGAGTAAATATCACAAGTGGGCAACTCCAGGAAAATGACTATGATTGTTTAAGGTTCAGGGAATTTTGACTATAATGCAGGTGATCATGAGCTGAGAAAACCCACCAGGCCTCAAGGGTCCGAAGCTGCCCTCCTCCCCTCACTGTAGTTGGTGTGTCTGCCAGGGGAGCGGGTCTCACCTGGACAGTTGGCACCGGGGGAGAAGCAGGAGGAAGCAGAATGATGTCTCTGCCCTGCCCAAAATACTGTCCTCCACATTGCCTAACTTTTTTTTTTTAACCTAAGTTTGTTATACTGCCAAAGATTTCATTTGGAATAGCAAGTATCTCTTTACAAAAGGCACATTTTGGGGGCGGCCAGATGGCTCAGTTGGTTAGAGCCCAAGCTCTGAACAGGGTTGTCGATTCAATTCCCGCATGGGATGGTGGGCTGCACCCCCTGCAACTAAAGATTGAAAATGCAACTGGATTTGGAGCTGAGCTGCGCCCTCCACAACTAGATTGAAGGACAATGACTTGGAATTGATAGGCCCTGGAGAAACACACTGTCCCCCAACATTCCCCAATAAAATTTTTTTAAAAAAGGCACATTTTGTGCCTTTCTTCTTCATTGCTCCACATCCCATCTCACCTCTCCTTCAAGGCTTAGTTCAAACGACACCTCCCCTCTCAGAAGTCATTGTTTGGTTGAGACTTCCCATTACCCACATTTGGCTCAACAGTGTCCATCACTTGTGATCCTTGCTGGCCTGTGGACCCTTTGACCATTCCAATCTTGGCCTGTTTATCTTGACACACCAACAGGAGCCCGCATGCTGCCTGTGCAGAGCAGGCATAAATGTGTGCAAATGAAGGAATAAATAATCAGTCGGCAGCAACTATGTCTGGGGGGCGTTGTCTTTCAGATCTCAGCAGGAATCAACCAATTCTGCTTTCCTCCTAAAACCCAGAAGAGGGCTTGGGGCTGTGAGTGGGAATGGGAGGGGAGGTGGACCATGTTACCACACGCAACCCTTTGAAGAGGTGGTGGAAAAGGAGCACAAGGAAGGAAAGGATGGAGGGCCAAAGGTAAACCAGGACAGTTTACATTGGTTACCTAGGAATAGGGCAGAATACTTCCTTTCTCGTTCTTCTCCCCGCTGCAGTCAGTGTATGGCCTGGATTAGTCCCAGGATTCAGAACCCAGGCTAAGGTAATTAGAATTTAAAGTTGTGGATTAAATAGGGTTTGGTAATCTAGCTGGAGTGCACCCCCACCCTTTGATGACTCATTTTTGTGGTTCTATGCTATTCATTGAGACGTATTTTGGAAATAGACTGGCTTGTGCTAGAAGAATGCCCCTAAAACTAGAACTACACAATGAACTATTTATGATGTTAAATTTAAATGGAAACCCATGAAATCTTTTAGGATCAAATGATAACCTATCTTTTTCTTTTTCTTTTTTCCCTCAGGAAAATGGCAGACAGTTTTTCGGTAAGTGTTTTACTCATATGTCTGTTTTCTTACATTCTGATTCCACGCAGGTTGAGAGTTTTGTTTTTTACCACCCAACTTTCCTTCTAAGTCTCCCACTACGTGGCTTTCTCTGGCTTCACCTGTTCAATGAGGGCTTGTTAGCTGGAGTCTTATTTTTCCAGCAACAGGTTTGGGAGGAAAGCCCAGTGGAGAGAAGCCTGGGACTCACAAAGAGTAACCCCTTTACCGAAAGGTTTGGGACAGAAGTGGTGAATTCCCCAGGCCCGGAGCTGAGTACATGATGGGAGATATGTCCTGATAAAGCATATATAATCCCAAAGTCTGATTGAAGTCTTTGGAATGCAAAACTATTTAATAGATGGAAAAAATTGTATTGATATAAGTTTCATACTTTCACCATGTCCTTCCACTTCTTAGATTACATATTCTTGTTTTCCTGAAAATTCTGCTTTTGTGAATGTTTTCATCCAGGAATTGTTTATATCTTTCTTTCCAGCTTAACGATGCCATATCTGGGTCTGGAAACCCAAACCCTCAAGGATGGCCTGGTCCATGGGGAAACCAGCCTGCTGGGGCTGGGGGCTACCCAGGGGCTGCCTATCCTGGGGCTTACCCCGGACAGGCGCCCCCTGGCGCCTACCCCGGACAGGCGCCCCCTGGCGCCTACCCCGGACAGGCGCCCCCTGGCGCCTACCCCGGACAGGCACCCCCAGGAGGAGCCTACCCCGGACAGGCACCCCCAGGAGGAGCCTACCCCGGACAGGCACCCCCAGGAGGAGCCTACCCCGGCCCAACAGCACCTGCTTATCCTGGACCAACTGCACCAGGAGCCTACCCCGGGCAACCAAGTGGGCCTGGGGCCTACCCTGGTGCCAGCCCTGCTGGACCACTGGTAAGATGGAGTTAGTCATTTCATGTACTTGATTGTGAGCAGGACAAAGCTAATGAAGAACAGGGCACTTGTCTGGGGCAGCAGTGCTGTCACTTTGCAGTGCTCTGGCTGGGAGCTCATTCAAGGAGACCTGAAGCTTAGAGCCACATTTCAAAGACCAGCCACAGTGTATGCTGGTCCACTAGAAAAATTCATTGTTGTGAGTTTGGTATGTATACTGTTAAGAGAAGCTAATGCATCTTTTGAAGTCATCTGCAAAGGAGCTTTAATATAAATCAAGTTAAGATCATAGTAATGGGAGAAAGTTTGGCTATTATTATTAATCAACACTGAGTAAATAACATGTGCCAGCAGTGTGCTTCCACATGATGATCTCATTTAACCCCATTACCACCCTGTAAGATACTGTTATTAGCCCCATTTCACTCATGAGGAAATGAGCAAAAATTATATAACTTGCCCAGGATCATAGAGCATGTGGAGGAAATAATCTAGGAAGTAATCTAGTTTTGAGAAAACTTCTAATGATAATTTTGTGATCTAAGGATTGAATTTTCATTTATATTAAAACACATTCTAGTAAACAAAGTGTGCTTATTTACTAAGGTTTTACATTAAGTGGGCTTCAGACACAGATCCTTTCCTCCTAGACTTACAGTCTAGCTGGGAAATAAGCAGATATGAGGAAAGAGTTCAATAACAGCATGGGATCAGACCCTTTCAGGACTATGTAGAGGACGGCACAAGGAGCATCTGATCTGCTTTTAGGTCAGCTTAGAGGAAAGCACAGAGAAAATGTTGGGGGTGTGGGTGGCATTGGGCAGGCCCTAGACCACAGACCGTTAGTCCACTGCAGACAGAGGGGTACATGGAGGTTGTGGAAATGAAGAGGCAGATGGAGGAGAGATTGCCAAAGAAGAACCCCAGGATCTACTGGTTAAGTCTTAGGAGTCAGAGATGACTCTGGGTTTTCAAGGCACCAACTAAAGCCCCAGCCAAGCATCAGCCTTAACCAGGAACTCAGGAAGGGGACCAATGGGGGAGGGGACAGGAGAGACAATTCCAGTTCAGACCTGTTGGATTTGCAACACCAGTAGCAAATCCAGGAGGAGGTAGCATGGGAATAGTACAGATCAGGGCTAGAGATAAAAGACTTGGATGACAGTTGAACCCAGGGGAAAAAAGTATAAAGGAAAAAGAGAAGAGGCCAGAGACAGAGCTTTGGGAATATTTACAGCACCTTGAACATAGATGGTCAATAAATATTTGTGAAATAAACTAGAGAATGTGTTAACTGAAAGGTGCTCATTCTACAAATATTGAGTATCTGCCACACACAAAGTACTCTGTTGGTGCTGTGAATAGAATGTATGAGAACCCTAAAGCCCAGAATGTGACATGATGAAATATGTTACGTGACAAGGGTTTTAGGAGTGGCACAAAATTATGAATGTTGATTGCAAGGTCTAGCTTCAGCCCTTTCAAAATACAGTCTAAGTGAGTGAGTTATAAGTTGGGATACTTCTAATAATAACAGCTATAGTCCAAAAAGTACTATGTCCTGCCATCAGCACCTATTAGCTGATGGCTTTATTCTTGGTTACTAATTGTGCACGTGAGGAGCCTAGTTTCTTCCGGTCCTAGGCAAGGTGGCCCAAGAGTCTGCTCAAATGAGGGTTATGTGTCATTGACACGTATTAATAGTGATTGAACTTCAGCAACGTCTTTTTCTTTCTTTCCCCAGGATCTTTATTGATACATACTTTTTTTTTCCATCCTAGACTGTGCCTTATAATCTGGCTTTCCCTGTAGGAGTCATGCCTCGCATGCTGGTAACAATTATGGGCACAATAAATCCCAATGCAAACAGGTAAAGAGCAAAACTTAAAGTCTAACATATTTGTTGATTGATTTAAAGGCTAATCTATTTTGAAGTTTAATAGAATTTTTAAAACTACACATTTAGAGTCTTGGCTATACCCTAATATGGGATTATCCTGTAAATCAATGTGTTCCCACCAAAGGGACAAGGTTTCCCTCGCCAATTCTTGTTTTCCTCCTAGAACCTGAATAAAACTAAGTTTTACTTTGTGAGGACAAAGAGGAAGAGCAGTAAAACCCATGCTGTTGGTTCTTCCTGGTAGTGAAAGCCTTAGAATTAAAGGCAACTAGAGCCTTTGTAATGTCATGTTTAGCCATCCCTCCACCTCTGAGCCATCCATTGTCTAAAGAAACCAAACCACATACTTTTTGTCTAGATGCCGATCAAAAACTAGGCCCAGAACCAAAAACATCCCACTGGACATAGTTCCGAGAGCTTGAATAGATCTGAGAGCTTGAATATTATACCACTGTGTCCTCAGATTCGTACAAATCTCCCTGCAGGGTGCAGGTCACAGTGCAGCCTCAAGTCTCTTGAGCTTGGCTGCCATGTTTGTCTTCTGATGGGGTGCAACTGCAGAGTCACAGATTCCCACAGTGTTGGCCTGCACCACAGACGATAAGTGGCAGGATGGGGAACCGCAGTCTTCTGAGTGGATACTATTTTCTTAAAAGGCTTGAAAAAATTCTATAAGTTAAAGACTTTATCAAAAGAAGTCAACCTTGCCATTGGAACTAGTTTGATTGAGGTGAGCTAGGATGGAGCAAGACTTTGAGCTACTTTAGGAAAATCCATGCCAATTTACAGCTGCCCTGCGATGCCTGGCTCTGGTTATCACCCGTTATACGTATATATAATATAAGCAGGCTAAGGATATGCCTGTTCCTGAAGCTAATGGTACCACTAAAGTTCCTGTAGCCCTTCATTAATCTGTGTCTCTGAGTCTTACAGACAGCATACAAAAGATACAGATTCAGGCTGTGTACACAGGTTTATTCAAGGATCCACTGTGAGCGTCTGTCACCTTGCTCCTGGTGAATCAATGGAGCCACCTCCTCTGTCTGTTAGCAGGAGATGGACTCAGCTTCTGATCTGATCATCTTACATGCACGTAGCTCATTCACTCCAACCTCCAGCTAGCCCCCTCTGGTTCCATTCACTACCCCAAGTCAACTCCCCGTACAGCCTCTACAGCTTCTCTAAGCACTGCACGATAAAGCTCATCTCTCAGCAAGTTACAAAACATACCTCCCGCCTATGTTCTTCTCCATCTTTCCACCCAACATAACAGAACCCAGCACACCTTATCCTGTGCATACAGCACCCAGTTTGTGAATGACTGCTCCCTCTCCCCACAACCCCTATTACACAGAACCACGCTGGTGTCTTCGCCTTATTTAGGGTTATCGCACTGGAAACTTTAGCTCCACTCTGACTAGAGATGCAGACTGAGGTTGTGGCAGACCAAAACTGATGTTGGCTGAAATGGTTAAGGTGGTGGTAAACTGAAAACAACTGTTGCGTGGTCCTGCAAATTCTATGAGAGGAAGTCCAAGAAAAAAAGGATGCTTAAGGTGGTAGATAATATCTTCCTCTTCACTGCAGAGGAAATAACAGCCATTACATGATCTGTAGCCAACGACAATTTCCATTGCCGCTTGACTCCTTGGGTCCTTTCCCTGTGCATTTAATAATTGGAAGATACATTTGTGGTTGTGTCTGTTCTTAGCTCTATCAAAATGCCCAAGGAATGATTGTTAGTGGGTCTAGAGTGCAGGTCTTGCTTAAAACCAAGAGCTCCAGCTAGTTGTGATGTCAGTGCTCTATGGGGCACACGCTGAGAAACTGGGGGACAGCGTCGTAATAATCAGAGGACCTGTGTTTTCATTAACATTCAAGGAGTCATCAAGTTAAGCCAGTACTTTCATTAATTCCACTTCACCTCATGGAAAGTTGAACACATCTATTGTCATGACTACAATTTAGCAGCAGGATACCGATACGGAATCTCCTTTCTGCTTGAGGACTAGGTTTTGGTTAACTAGGAGGAAGCCAGGAATTCGAGACCTCTTATGTATGTGATGGGCTTGCCTTCAATAGATATTAAAAGCAACCTGGCAGGGCAGGAAGGGGGTCACCATTATTATCTGCAATGTAAAGCATAAGGTGCCCTCAGAGTGGCCTTACACCTCTACAAGGAAACCTTGAAGGGTTTCCATGACTAGAGTGGGTAAAGAGGGAATTATAGCTGAATAGAATGATCTAACCAAAAACAACGAGGCAAGAAAACTCAACACATATTGTCTTGCTTACTGTTAGACACTATGTAGTATATCGAATACTTGGCCTACTGTACTTTCTAGTTTGAACCCCTTCTCTGGCTTGTTTTCCATTTAGGAAAATTTCCTGCATTTTATAAAGTGATTTGCTCTTTAGAAAATTATACATTCTTCACTTGATACACACAACTTGAATCATTTTACTAACTCTGGTCTTCGGTTTAAACAGACTTGTTTTAGATTTCAAGAGAGGGGATGATATCGCTTTCCACTTCAACCCACGCTTCAATGAGGACAACAAGAGAGTCATTGTTTGCAATTCAAAGCTGAGTAATAGCTGGGGACGGGAAGAAAGACAGATGGCTTTCCCATTTGAAAGTGGTAAACCATTCAAAGTAAGTTATTGCTATTATGATGGTAATGCATATGGCTCATGGGGAATCACTCTAACACCACCTTGCACTTGAATTGTCATCAGCTGTCCTGGGACACCTAACCAGTATGTCTCCCCATCCTAGGGGACCAGGCTCAGCAGGCTGGAACGTGGTCAGGAGTGGCACACTCCCCAACTCCATTCAGGCACCCCACCGTCCTTCCTATTACCACCCCTCTGAGTTTAAGCTTTTCTGGAAGTGAGAAAAATAGCACCTTGAATAAGAAAATCTTTATGGTACAGATGGACTGAGACTTAGTTCCTTAAAACAACATCGGTGGCATGGCAATCAAAACTAAAAAAAATTTTTAGTTCTAAAATTAATACATGCTTGTTTTATGAAAAGAAAAATGTAGATTTTTAAAATAACTAAGTCCTCCATCCTCACAAAGGTTGCAATTTGGTATCTTGCCAGTATTTTCTATGACATAGAGCACACTTTTTATTTTTAAGCGGTGCTTCAACAGATAGTTATTAGGTTCACAGCATTGGGTTAGGATTGACGATAGAGCAGGCAGTGAAATAGCTAGACTGGAAGTTCCTCAAGAGCAGAGACTAACAGGGACCATATTCTATATTTGGTAGACATCTTTCAGTATCAGAACAGTTACTTAATATGTCATTGTTTAGATATGTGATAATTCAACCAGTACTCTATGATGAAAATATGGAGTTTAGAAATATTCCAAATAAAACCTGGAAAGGTTTATCTAAAATACTTTAATAAATATCCATATAAATCTTTGCTTCCTAGAATTTAAAGAATATGCATGTTTAAAATTTAGATATCACCAAAGTGCTGCTTCCCAAAGGATGTAAGGATTAACACATCCACTAACTATTGGAAGAATTTGTTGCCCCTACTCTTGCCAAAACTGTTTATTACCTATCTCCTCAACATTTGCCACTCTATTAAGGGACTCCTACTTTAGTGTTTTATTTTTACTTTTCGGTGCTGTAGGCGATACAAAAACTTTGAGTTTTTATGTAGACACATTATTAATCTTTTCCCTTATGGCTTCAACTATGTATCCTTCTAACAATTTTATTATTTTGTGTTTGTTTAAATCTTTGAATAATCTGGAGTTTGTTTTTGCTATAAAGTTTTCTTCTGAACTTGAATCAGTTCCACAAATGATCATAATGATGAAATGTTGGCCATCCTGAGATCAGGCCCACGTGGTTCTGCAATCAGTGGGCATTTCTAAGTTTCGTGTGTGTGCCGTTTCAGATACAGGTCCTGGTTGAATCTGAACACTTCAAGGTTGCAGTCAACGATGCTCACCTGTTGCAGTACGATCATCGGATGAAAAATCTCAAGGAAATCAACGCGATGGCCATTTCTGGTGACATCAGTCTTACCAGTGCTACGTACGCTATGATATAATCTTAAAGGCGCAGATACTTTAAAAAAAAATGAAACTGAATGTAAACCATACACATTTAAGTTTCATGCCCACTATGGGTGAAAAATTTTTCCTTGATCCATCAATATCCTTGTTAAGCATCCATTTAATAAATATTCTAAGAGTTACCTGTTTACGTGTCATCTAATTGGGGCAGTTTATTCTTGATAATGCACAATGGACTCAATGGAAAAGGAAATATGCAGCAATGTTAATACTGGACTAGAGTCTCCCAAAATTTTCTATCCTTCCCAAAGTATTTTTTAAGAAAGGAAATAGGAGTAAATACCACCCGAAAACTAACCTCTTTTCCTCAGTTTCATAAAACCAGGAGATGCTACAAGGAAATCATTCTCCTGTTTTCTTACTTAAGGAAATAAAACATATTCAGGAAATGAGAAAAGCGTAGAGGTTACATATAGACGACCTATGACCCATAGGCAATTACTGTTAGCATTCTGGTATATTTCTTTCAACTCCTTTAGAATCCTACTTTTCTCTCTCTAAACTATACTTCACTGCTTTCATATCGGTTTTGGAAACCAATAGGAGACTATCTCTCTGTAGGTTTTCATGAAACCTCCAGATTTGTAGAGGGGGGAAATATATTAAATATATAATTCAGCTTCAAATATTTAATAGTTCCCATCAACATTCTTAATTAACCATGCCTTTCTGCCCTTCCTACTATCAGCAAAACCAAAGAATAAGATTTCAAATCTAGGATGTAGTAGCACAACTTCATTTTATAGAAGACCAAAATATTTTGTTTCTATAATACCATCATCTCAAATACTTTCAATTGGTCACTGCCACTGGTTGGGTTCCCCAGGAAGCAAAGAAATTCTAATACAAGAAGTCTGAGGGAATGCTCTTGCAATCAACAGCTGTAGGGACGAGAAGGGGCACGACTGGGCAGGAGAAGTGAAGCACTTATGCCTCAGCCCACACTACAGGGGTTCTGAGACTGGGGTGATGCTTTAGAGTAGTCAAAAGGGGGACAGGTTCTTAGAGCCTCACTTCAGTCAATGAATACAGGCCACCTGGGAAACGGCATGAATTTGGAAGTGGCTCTCTTCACCTGAGCCAGTACTCATGGGCTGATACCTGAGGGCTGTCTGCAATTCCAACAACTGAAGGAATAAGTCCTTCAATCCTTGAGAGGGATCTGAGCAGCAAGTCACGTGTCCCTTACCCTAACATTCTGGTCTTGATTGTTCTACTCCTGTGATTAAGTGGAAGAACATAAGCTTTGGAAAAAAGAGGGAACTTAGTTTATACAAAATTACTTAAACCCCCTGACCCTTGATTCCTTTGTCTATAAAATGGGGGGTATGATACATCTTTTGTAGGGTTATTGTGATCACTGAATGGACGTTGTTTGTAATAGTTATCATGGGTCCTCAATAAATGGAATTTTCCTTTCTTTAGATTTTGGAACGGCTCTTGTTCTACCCAAGCAGTTTTCTTTCATTTATTTGTCTTTAAAGATTTTCCTGATACCTCATAATACTGGAGTCCAGTAATCCACGAACCTTATCTAGTTGTAAGGGACATTGATGGCTGCCGACCCAAAATGCATTACCCGTGTCCTAATAATTGTGTTTATTCAGGTATGATCCCAGATTCAGTAGGGACTCATTAGTTTAAGCCAATCCCCTGCTGACTTTTACTGATCTGCAAATGGAGAGGTTGCATTACTTGGTCTAACCAGACCACAAGGAAGGACAGAGCTCTGATTACCACTAGCTACCACCTTATGACCCCAAAAGGACCCAGCCTTAGAGAAGTGCCAACATCAAGGATGACAGAATGAACTATGAGCAGAATGTTGGACCTTGATGTGTCATTGAGTTGTTGATTGTAAAATGCCTGGAATCACCCTGCCAACATGTGAAATAAGTCCTTATTGCTAAGCCAGTTGGAGTTCATTTTACTATTACATTACAGCCAAAGCTTTCTAAATGATTCAACAGTACACCTTATTAAACCTACTGCACCAAATCATTTTTCCTGACATTGTCTGATTCTTAGCTGCTTTATCCTTGAGGATAAATATTATTTTATTGTTATGTTGCACGTCGCTTTATGTAGATTCTAAATCTTGGGTTACTTTGTACCAATTTCTTTTACATGTTCGTGGCCCTGCACCCTTAGAAAGTCCTAACTTTTATCTATACTTTTTTGTTCTGCATGTCTTGCTTTATAATTGTTCATTATCAGGCTGTTAATGAATAAAAGCTACTTTTATCTTTTGGTTAGACTGTAGGCATTCCGAGAACATTCTTCTGTCACAACCTCACAGCCTCCCAACTGCTCACAGGGACTTGTTAATATTGTCTTTCCCACAAAGCTAACACACTTGCTCTGACAACAAAAGTACATGTGTGTTTCTTTTCTTGTTTGAAAACCCCTAATCTTCTGGGGGCATTATCCATAAAGTTCCTGCTTATTGGTCAGCTCATTTGCAGACAGCAATAAGTGGACCTGGGTCTGGTTACAAGCTTTAGCTATTCTGAATCTTCTTGGTACTCTGTTATTCTGATGGCCATCTTCTACAAACCTATAGGTAAGAGTTTTATAAAAGAAAAAATATTTCAAACACATTAAGTGATTGATATAATTCTCTTCGAAGGAAGAAGGCATTTCCTTCAAAGGCCGTCAGACATGTCAAGGGGAAAATGAAAAAGGCAAGAATTTAATGAGCACCTATAATAATTTAACCATTTGAAACCACAGCATATAAACTGACATCAGAATCCAGAAAGCTCATCTAAGGAAACTCAATATCCCCTGGAAAATGCAATATGCAAAGTTGTTTAACATCAACAAATTTAAAAGTTCAAACTAAAAATAAAGTATAAAAGGATACAGATACTTCTGTCAAAGTTTAGTATTACATTTTGATAAAGATGAAGAGTGTTCATAAGCTCTGAGCAAGTATTCTTAGCTTTTAAGCTTATACATTTTAAAGAGAGGCAAGGCGCAGTACATTTTTTATTCTGCATGGTTAATATACAAAATATCCCCAGTTCCCTCAAGAAACAGTATAGTATCTAAAGCACACTTTGATGAACACTGAATATTAAAACACTGTACGATATTATATAGATCGGTTGAATAGAGGCAAACAAAAGTAGTCTTCTAAGAACACCACAGCACTGACAATATGAAGAAAAATGTTTGGAATTATTTTTAAATTCAAACTTCTTTTGGTTGTTCTTCACTGAGGGACGGTAGAGGTGAAAAGGTAATCAGGTTACCACCAAAGGAAATATGTCTGGCAAGCTCTCCGTGTTTCCTCTCCACGTGAGTGAATGAATTACTGCAGTTTAGGCCTGGCTGGAGAGTAAATTCAGAGAAGTCACTTAAGGAACCACCAAGAGTTTCACCAATTAAACTTTCAACATTGCAAATTAATAATAAATTAATTAATAAAATGAATAACATTTTTCTACATAACAAGAAAATGATTAATGACATAATGATTGTGCCACTTTCCAGCAGATCTAACTTCAAACATATAGTATTTTTAAATTGAAAAGATATATTAGGAATATATGCCTAAAAAGGCGATCACTAATATGTAAATGGATTTCAGCAGCATATATACAGGATGAATGAAATTGAGTCCACATGTGCAGATTTCACAAACCAACCCTAATCCACACCATGTAACAAAACTTAATAGGCGTTTTTCTAAAATGTGATCCTGCTGGGATCCTTTTCTTTGTTCCCCTTCAAACTGTACTTCAGGTTCAAATGATGCTACAGAGTAAGTAATATTTTGGTTTAAAATAGGTGAACCTATTCAAAAAAACTTTTTAAATATAAATTCTAATATTTATGGAAGTAGAAAAGAATTCAGAGACTAAATTATAAAGTACTAAGATTTATCAACAAGATACTGTATAATTGTGAAGCATTTTTAATCATATTACTAATATGTGAAAAACAGAATATTATGGTTCATTAATTTCCAGATTTAGTTATAAGTATTGTATATTATCAGAACCAATCATTCAGAGTTCAGATCTGGGAACAGGATTAAATCAGGTGTATATAAATTGGCCTTATGCTAAAGTCCCTGACCCTCCAGGTCTCAGTCTATGATTAAAGAAGGCTAAGACCAAGAAAGAACAGAGTGTAACACATCCCATTCTGCTCTGGCGATGCAGGGCAGCCCAGAAACCTGACTGCAAAGAAAGCATCTTTGAAAGATAATGAAAGCCGAGATACATACGCAGAAGCCCTTAGAGAATTACTGGCTTGAAGAAGCCAAGCATTTGCTAGTCTTCATGAGTTTAAACAATAGTTGCTTGATCTTACACTTGCCTTAATGCATGTTTTATATTCTGAGATCAAAGATTAGCAAACCAAAGCCATTCTTTGACCCATTTTGAGATTTTTCTTATTTCTTGAGTTAGGCCTATGTTGTTATGAATATCCCTCCTAGAACCACTTTTGCTGCATCCCACAGACTTTGGTGTCATAATTCTGTTTTCATTTCTCTCTAGGCATTTTTGATTTCTACTTTTGATTTCTTTGATGACCCATTCATTGGTTGTTCAGTAGCTTGTTGTTTAATCTTCATGTTTTTGTGGTTTTCCCAGTTGTATTCCTATAATTGATTTCTATTTTCACACCATTGTGGTTGGAAAAGATGCTTGATCTGATTCCAATCTTGAATTTACTGACATTTGTGGACTAATATGTGGTCTACCCTGGAGAATGGTCCATGTGAACTTAAGAAGAATGTGTATTCTGCCATTTTTGGATGAAATATTCTGTATACACTTATTAAGTCCACTTGGTCTAATGCATCATTGAAGTCTGATGTTTCCTTATTGACTTTCTGTCTGGATAATCTATCCATTGCTGTAAGTGAGGTGTTAACATCCCCTATGGTTATTGTATTGCTTTCATTTTTTCCTTTTAAGTCTGTTAAAATTAGATTTATTTTGGTTCTATGTTGAGTGCATATATATTTATAAATGTTATATCTTCTTGCTGGATTGA
The DNA here is from genome assembly GCF_964194185.1 of Rhinolophus hipposideros. Lineage (NCBI taxonomy): Eukaryota > Metazoa > Chordata > Mammalia > Chiroptera > Rhinolophidae > Rhinolophus > Rhinolophus hipposideros. The sequence goes on from NC_138051.1 coordinate 64,238,155, forward strand.
CCCCTTTTTATCATTATGTAGTGCCCTTCTTTGTCTTTTATTACAGTCTTTGTTTTAAAGTCTATTTTTTTTTCTGATATGAGTATAACTATACCAGCTTTCTTTTTGTTTTCATTTGCACGAAATATCTTTCTCCATCCCTTCACAGTCTGTGTCCTTACTTCTGAAGTCTCTTGTAGGCAGCACACCGATGGATCCTGTCTTTTATCCACTGAGACCCATTATCTTTTGACGGGCAAATTTAGTCTGTTTACACTTCAAGTAATTATTGATAAGTATGTACTTATTGCCATTTTGTTAATTGTTTTCTGGCTGGTTTGTAGTTCTTCTCTGTTGTTTTCTTCACTTTCTCTCTTATGTGGTTTGATGGCTTTCTTTAGTGTTATGTTTAGGTTTCTTCCTTTAGATTTCTTTTTTTTTTTTTTTTTGGAGGGGGATGGTGTTTACTATAAGTTTCTTCTTTGTGGTTACCGTGAGATTCACATATAACATCCTATGTATAAAACAGTCTCTTTTAAGTTGATATCTACTTCAATTTGAACATAATCCAAAGCTTTACATTTTTGTCTTTTAACCTTCATACTTGGTTTATAAATGATTGATACACTACCTTTATATTTACGTTTTTCCAGTGAGATTTTTTTACTCTCATACGTTTTATTATTAATTAGTGCCTCTTCTTTTCAGCTTAGAGAAATCCCTCTAACATTTCTTGTAAGGCCAATTTAGTGGTGATGAACTCCTTTAGCTTTTACTTATCTGGAAAACTCTTATTTAATCTCTCCTCCAATTCTAAATGATAACCCTCTGGGTAGAGAATTCTTGGTTGGAATTTTTTTCCTTTCAGCACTTTAAATATGTCACGTCACTCCCTTCTGGCTTGTCAAGTTTCTGCTGAAAAATCTGACAGCCATATGGGTTTCCCTGTATGTAATAAGTTGTTTTTCTCTTGCTGCTTTTAAGATTCTCTCTTTATTGTTAACTTTTTAATTATAAAGTGTCTTTGGTGTGGTTCTCTTTGAGTTAATCTTTTATTTGGAACTCTCTGGGCTTTCTGGACCTGGATGTCTGTTTCCTTTCCCAGACTAGGGAAATTTTCAGCCATTATTTCTTCAATTTTCCTAGTCTTTTCTCTCTATTTGTATTCTTTCGTGACCCCTATAATGCAAATGACATTCTGCTTGACATTGTCCTAGAGGTCCCTTAAAGTATCTTCAGTTTTTAAAATTCTTTTTTCATTTTGCTGCTCTGTCTGTGTGTGTTCCATTGTTTTGTCTTCCAGCTCATTGATTTGTACTTCACCTTCACCCAGTCTGCTGTTGAACCCCTTTTAGTATATTTTTCATTTCATTTATAACTTATGTTTGGCACTAATATTTTCTATCACCGTGTTGAAGTTCTCGCTGAATTCATCAATTCTCCCAAGTTCTGTGAGCATCTTTATGACAATTACTTTGAACTCTTTATCAGCTGGGTTGCTTAGCTTCACTTCATTAAGGTCCCTGATCCATTTTGGCAGCGGCACTGGAAAAAATCTCAAGGTAAGGCTGTAAACCACAGTGTCAACCCTGGCTATACATTAAAACACCTGAAGGTCCTACTCCAGATCATTGAAATAAAAGTATCTGGGGGTAGGGCTGAAAACCAATGCTATAAACACTTAGTAGTAAACAGAGCACGTTTTTATTCATGCCACAGTGCCAGCATTCATGAATATAAATCAAGACAGCTCTGCTTACAGAGAAATTTACAGTTAATAAGGAAAATATATTCCTAAAGTTGTAATATGTTTTAGGAACATAATATATTCACATTGTTCTCTCAGAGATTAAAAGTGTGAATTGTATGCATTGTGTGCCTATGTGCACCTGTGGCTATACATAAATTAACATGGGAGAGATGAGAGCTTTTACAGGAAGGTGTCACAAAAAGGCTAATATTTGAACTAGACTTATAGGCAGGAAGTCACCAAAAGATAAGGCTGAGGAGCTTCCAAATAAATATAGTAATCGAAAAGGAATGGAACAAAAATAACCAATGATGACTCAAGGTAGCATTGACATTATTTTCCCAACTGTATGCTTCAGATGGGCAGAAACCTTGCAGTATATTTTTTTGCATCACTTGGAAATACCTAGCATAATCCAAGCAACAAATTAGATATTCAAGTATTCAATCAATTTGTCATAACAAACTTGATAAATAAATCATGGAGGGATATAAATCTTCAGAGTTTAATACTAAAACATACTATATTTTAAAGTAAACATGAAATTTTGTTTCCATTTTGATAAAAATGAATAACGAATGGGTTTTGGAGGAAACGAAACAATGACAAGATGTAAATTTTAAATTTTGCACACAAATTAAAAAGTAATATTCATTTTATAAAACAAATCTAGATTATAAAGAAACTTTTCAAATTAAGTTGGAAAACTTACTGAATCAAGCAGATGGCATTCAGTAGTGATACTTTTAGTATCAAATAATACTGAAAAACAAAAAAGAATTATTTTTAACTTTTTAAAGAATATTCTCACAGTCCAGGGTTGTTAGAAAATGGATAAAGCCTTGAAAAATATGAAAAGTTCCATATTATTATATCAAATACTAAGACAAAAATACAGGTCATCTTATGCTGTAACATTTGTTTAAATGTTGTTGAATTTCTTAGTAAAATTTTCACCCTTAATTTCAGTATAAAAAGTTTTCTATAAGCAAATCTCATGCTTGTAATATTCAAGTTACCCAAAAGATCCTAGATAAAGAATGTAGTTGGAGTATATTAAATGTCTGGCCACGGTAATATTTGTTTTACCTTAGGTCCCAGCCAGAACAGCACCACAGAGCAGCAGGTGAAAATAGTAGATGACACTATCAGACATTATTTTTTAACAAAAATGCAACAGTCATTTCCTACTGCAGAACAACCACAGAAAAGTAGGTAGGAATAAGCATTAGGGAAGAAAAATAGGGCATTTTGAAGAAAAGTTTGAGGAAGTGTGTTGAAAGGAGAACTTAAAAAAAACTTCAGGAAATTTTTCTAAGTCTGAGTTTTCACAAACAATAAAGGATCCCAAGTTGTTAGTTGGGTTTTATGTAAAGTGTTACATATATCCCACATGGATTAGTATCTGTTGTTAATTTTTAATAGGTCTACCTCAAAAGGTTTAGGGTGGAGAATGGGGTATTACTACACAAACTAATTCTCACAAAATATTTACTGTGTCCAACTACTCAACCTTCTTTCTTAGAAACCGGTACCCAGAAGTATTTAAAATAATCTAGACATTACTCCAAGTTCATTTATTTACCAAAGCCTAATTTAAATATATTAAAAAGGCCTCACCTGACTGAGAAGTTTTAGTTTCTTCTTCCTGTGAGATGTTCTTTTGTGATGGTATATTTTTTTCAGGACTGCTCATGAAAATATCCTGTGCTGTAATTGAAGAATTTAGTTCCATTCCTTCCACAACATCTGAAATTTCTTCCTTTTTGTTAATATTAATATCATATGCCACTTCACCAACAAGTACAGGCAAACTCATTCTTGCACTGGGTAAACAATCCATCTCAAAGTTTACTTTATTTGCATCCTGGAAGTAAAAGTGGTTTTTATATTTAACTACCAAACATTGGAACAAATAGAAAAAGTCTTGTTGCTATTAAAAATAATAAAAACAGAAGGATGACATTCTGAACACAGGCTAAAGGACATTGTGAACCTGACTATCTCACTCCTTAAACAATTAGCTCAGATAATATTATAGCAATAATATGATCCAAGGAAAGTTTCTCAGCAAGTACCTGTACTCCACTTCAGAGACTGGCAACCATTTTCTGTGAAGGGCCAGATAGTAAATATTTTAGGCTTTTTGAGCTAGTCTCTGCCACAACCACTCAACTCTACTGCATCACAAAAGCAACCAGATATAATATATAAATGAATGAATGTGGCTGTTATAATAAAACAATTTACAAAAATAATCTTGATGTGAATTGAAGAATACAAAATGGCACTACGGTTTCAAATAAGCTAACGGCCTTTGAAATAAGAACTATCATTTTATATGACTGATTTAGATTTCCAATGGATATTCTGGGGGTTGCTTATGGAGTTACTATATACTATAATGATATAGATAACATACTGGGCTATCTAGGACTCTAGAATGTGACTTACCTGGTTTACTTCAATTAAACCTTGTAATCCAGGACACTGAGAATCTTCTACTATGCTGTTCCTGAAAAAAGGATAAAAACAGCATTGTACTCAGATAATCAAACATATTGCTGTTTTGACTTGTTTTGAGACTATCCTTTAAGGATCAAAGATGGAGCCTGGTCCAAGATCAGGCCTGATCCAGATAGATTAGTTTGGGACTATAGCTACTATAGGATGGCCTAACAAAACAAATGCATCCTTCCCCAGAAAGCTCACAAGTCTGTTTCCATTCTGGTCGTTTCCATTTGGCTGTGAACCTCAGCCAAATCCAGAGCTACATACCAGAGAAAAGTTAGGAGAAAGGTAACTTCTGGGGGCGGGGGGCAGGTGGCAGTTTGAGACGACAACTCAATTATTGTGTAGCTGGAGTTGGCTACATTTACTTGTTAGTTATAAACTCTAATCCTGAGTCCTTAACTTGTATTTTATTAAAAATATCTGTCTCAACCTCTTGCAAGTCATGTTTTTTGTTTTTCCATTTTAATACACTCAATTTTTCTGATTTTCAGTTGCACTCTGCCTTCATCGCACAAAGTTGTTTATGTGTAAGATGCTACCTTTGGGAGTATCTTTGGGAATTAAGTAAAAAGATTTTTAAAAAGTACCTGTAATATCACTTAAATACAATTATGGATCTTCTTAGTAAAAGTATATACAAACAAAGTAAAATAATTTGCATTTAAGAAATAACAACAAATTGTTATTTTTATAATCCACAGGTTTCTAGAACATCTAAAATATTTTAGTCCCCACAAAGGCTAAATATACTTTGGTTTATACCAATAATTAAAAATACTAAAACTTGTTCCATGAAATATTTAAGAATAATAACTTTCATTTGTTTCCTCTATTTCAGTTCCTAGGGTGTTCTTTGTATGTTTGACAGCCTTGTGTGCTGCGACGACTGAGTTATCCCATAAGCAGATTAATAACCCTGACAGTCCTTGCTTGGCTCCAGATTATAATTTTATTTCCTATTTATTTTAAAGCATCTTTTTCCTATGAGATTTCTGGTATATTTATGTCCCATGAACAAGGACTATGTAGGTAATTTGGATGCATTTGTGCAGAGGCAGTACTATGTAGTGGAAAGACTGTAAACAGCATCCAGGTTTGCCAATTATATGATAAATCTGGGTAAATTACTAACTTTTCCAGTCTTCTCACTTGAAAAATGGGGATCTCATACCTCCCAGGATTGTTGTGAGAATTAAATGAGACGACGCATGCTAAGAACCTAGAACCATGGCTAGCCCATAGTAATTGCTCAGTACACAGTAGCTCCCCCTTCTCTATGCTTAGTTCTTCTACCAGGACAGCAATCGCAAGGTACTCCCTATAAAGGCTGGTACCAAGTGCCTACCTCTCAATGACCCTGTAGGAAGGCATCAACACTGCTGTTTGTAGATGACGAAACTGAAGGGAGTTAATTAACTCGTCGCAAGGTTTCATATCTAGCATGTCATACAGCTGGTTTTGAGCTCAGCTCTGTCAAGCACCAAAGTTGCAGTCTGTGTAGCAGCAAAGGACACCACACTGTTTTTCTTCCTAGTTCTGCAGAATTAACTTTGCCCATCTAAACACGGCCGCTCATCAATCTGAAATCTTAAGCTTCAGTTTGCTCTTTTATGAAATAGAAGTATTGCCTATATGTTACAGGGTCATTGTGAAATTAAATTAAAAACATATGTCTTGCATATTTTACCAGGTTAATAATCAGCATGTACTAAACTATTACCGTGTTTCCCCGAAAATAAGACCTAGCCTGACCATCAGCTCTAATGGGTCTTTTTGCTCCAAAAGACGCATTAGAGCTGATGGTCCGGTTAGGTCTTATTTTCGGGGAAACACGGTAATAACACATTAAAGAAGTACCTGTTTTCAGGAATATCTGAAAGCAAAGTCTTCTCAGCATGTTCACTTCTGGTGCTCTGAGGATCAGGATTCTCTGGTGACATCATTTGTCTTACAAGGCCCATCTCAGCCCTGTTCTCAGACACAGCTTTGCTGACAGACTTAGGTGTTCCCAATTTTTGAGAAAGACACTCAGAAGAGATAGAAAGTCCTAGAAGATGAGACAAGTCACCTCAGTATCAAAAAGTTCTTTCATTCACTTTTCATTGTATCTAGGAAGACAATGCAAATTCTTCTAGTTCTCCTACAAACTACCTTCTTTCTCCTGTAAAATAATGTTTCTTTCTTTTTTTAAAAGATTTTATTGGGGAAGGAGAACAGGGCTTTATTGGGGAACAGTGTGTACTTCCAGGACTTTTTTCCAAGTCAAGTTGTTGTCCTTTCAGTCTTAGTTGTGGAGGGCGCAGCTCAGCTCCAGGTCCAGTTGCCGTTGCTAGTTGCAGGGGGTGCGGCCCACCATCCCTTGCAGGAGTCGAACCAGCAACCTTGTGGTTGAGAGGACACTCTCCAACCAACTGAGCCATTCGGGAGCTCAGCGGCAGCTCAGCTCAAGGTGCCGTGTTCAATCTTAGTTGCAGAGGGCGCAGCCCATCATCCCTTGTGGGAGTCGAGGAATCAAACTAGCAACCTTGTGGTTGAGAGCCCACTGACCCATGTGGGAATCGAACCGGCAGCCTTCGGAGTTAGGAGCATGGAGCTCTAACTGCCTGAGCCACCGGGCCAGCCCAAATAATGTTTCTTAAAGTCAAATGCCCAGGACTTACAGTTAAATATAATATTGAGCAAACACATTCTACTTTCTCTTGACATCCCACTACTATAAGCAGTAAGAGATAATCTTAAAAGACAGAATACTACAAGGACAAAGGAAACCAAAAAAGAAACAACAATAACCAGAGAATTTTGAAGCTGCAATGTAGATGGGTGAGTGGAATCTTGCTTAGTAGACGAGAGAAAATATATCCAAAGCAATAGCCAGAAAAGATGAGAATCAACACAATTTATGCCACAGCACGCCTCAAAAGAATTGGTAGCCTCAACTATCTCTGGAAGTGGAGATGAAAATGGAGCTAAAAACAAGGAGATTGGTTCTAAGCCACTTTAAAGAACAATTAGAGCCCAGATCTCTTTTCTCATTTTGCACAGCTGGGCAATTGTCATCATCCCTCCCTCCCCACCCCCAAACCACCACCACCACCACCACCACCACCACCACCACCACCACCACCACCACCACCACCACCACCACCACCACCACCACCACCACAAAAATCAGAAAACTAGAGGCTTATTTCTCAAAAAAGGTAAAACAGAGGGTGTCTGGTTTAGGTGATACCAGGTAAGGTTGAGAGATGGGTACTATATGGAAAACAAAGGGATTAAGTGACTATTTACAAATAAACTGTTGAGACACTCAGCTGTTTCCCCCCACATGGCTCTTGAAAGATTAAGAGCCAGAATTATATGCTCAAGGCAAACGACTGAAAGAATGTTCTCTGAGGAATTTAACTAGCCCAAGAGAAAGGACAACTATAGTGATATGCAGGTTCCCAGCACAACGGAGCAGTTAAACCACCCCCCACTACAGACCCTACCCACACTCCGCCATGCAGAGCCCTGCTTGTCCCCTGCTTGGCAGTGAGCCATCTCCAGACACCTGAGGAAAGCCTCTAATGTGAGAGATAGAAACCAAAATCAAACAGATGAAAATATCTTAGAATAAATACTGACTGTATGGGGGAAGGAAACATAAAAGTTAGCATTCGTGTCCTCAGAAAGATAAGACTGTGCAGTTATGAAACAAGTACAGACAGCAATAAAATGAAACATAAATACCCAGAGAATGAGGAAGAGCTCTTAGGAATTAAAAATATGATAGCCAACATGAAGTTGAGGAAATGCAGAAAGTAAAAGAAAATAAGAAAGAATGATAAAAACAGTCTATTTACCAAGAGAAAAATATGTGTTTCTGAAAGATAGGTAAGAGAGACCTAAGGGGAGTAAATCAAAGGAATAATTCAAGAAAAAAACCTACACCTTGTATAGAGAGGGCGGTAAACAACTTAAGATCCCAACAAAAAATACTAATCACTGTGTTGTACGCCTGAAACTAATATAATATTGTACGTCAACTGTAATGGGAAAATTAAAAAAATTTTAAAAAGAATTAAAAGTAGTTGCCTCTAGGTAGTGACAAATAGGATGAGAGAGGCTTCGTGGGGGGGACGTCTGCTTTGTAACAAGCCTCATATAAACTATGTGCTCTATAACATCCAATTTTAAAAAGATGAATTTTTGCCATAAGCCTTAATCTCCCTAATCATAGGTAGAGAGTTGGGTACATGAAATAGTGGTGAGTTCGTGGCTGTGGAAACCACTAGAATCCTTGGGAAGTAAGTAGCAAGGGGCAATGTTATCAGCAGTGTGGCAGTTCCCGGATATCCAGGGAGTGCAGCGGGTGAGAGGAAAGGAAGCAAAACCCAAACTGCACCAGGTGTGACACCTAAACTGACAGGGAGGTTACCATATACCTGAGGTTATGAATTTACATTTTAATGTAAATATTAGATAGCAGCTCAGGCTTATTTTCAGAAAACTTCCTAGCAAAATAACGGGGAGCCCTTCAGCTGATTAGTACTTGAAGAGACTTTGGTTCCTTTCTCCTTGAAATAAGTATCTAGCACTTAAAGCACGGATAGAAGTGCCTACCAAGATATGAGGAACAGATTACTTCCACTATGGCCTCACATTCTATGGCTTATCAATAAATAAGTTCAATCACGATAAATAAATTCAATCTAACGGTCTATGAAAACTTGCTATTGAAAAACATAGCTGGATTTAGAAAATTATAATAGTTTCCTAAAACATTAAAAACTGGTTTCACTGGAATATTTTGAAATTAGTATATTTTACTGTGTTTCAGAAAGATCTGAGCAAAAGTTTTAATACAAATGAAAATAAAACCAAACCCATCTTCCCTAAGCTTCATTTTAAAGCACAACTAGAGAGGCATAATAGTTTGATGACTAAGTTTCCTCTGCATCTTAAATTCTAATCCAACTTCTAAGTAACCTGAAGGAAATGAGAAAATCACCTAACTTCTCGTGCTCCCATCATGTCCCTTACCTCTTGGGATCCTGTGACCTACCAAACAGGATTATGAGGTTAAGTGGTAATAACAGATGTGAAATTACTTTGAAAATGTAAAAGCAGTTTAGAAGATCTGTCATGTTTTCTTTCATCTAATCATACCCATCAAAATGTGACTTGCATGTGTTTGAGTACATAGTCTATTTTCCAGAAATCACAGAGAGCTTATATTCCTTCACGTGAAAACTATTTTTCACCTCCTATACAACCTCCCATCCAACCAAATATTTTTCTTAAGTAGTCTCAGCAGAAAAACTAACCTGAGAATGATTTAACAGGACTTTCAACCCTGAAAAATCCAGCATCAAACACAATTTTATCAATTTCTTTTGGCATGCCAGAGGCTGCTGCCTCAGCGTGTTCTTCCTGCTTAATTCTCTCTCTCATCGCATTTTTTATGGCAGCTAGGCGATTTCTAGCTGCAATTCTTCCACCATCGTCCTGTTTTGGTTTACTTACTATCCCCGAGACAACTTTTTTCTGCAAAAAGAAATGACAACATTTATTAAAGCTACTCATTACCACCTTACAAGAAAAACAAAGCATACATAACATATTTCACACATTCATCATACATTTATCAAGTTCCTAGTATATGCTAAAAATGCTGGGGGTCAAAAGGTAAAGGACAAAGTTTCTGCCCTCAAAGAGTTCCTAGCTTCACAGTAGAAGAGCTAGATAAGAACAGTGAGAAGGATAAATGTCATGTTAGTGACACATTCTGAGGGCTGTAGGAGAACATAAGGATAACACCTAAATCAAACTTCAGAGGCATCAAGGAAGGCTTACAGGAAGTAGCACCAGGCTGAAATACAGTTAACCAGGCTGAAAAATGGGGTGAAGAAAGGGCTCGGTAGAGAGGATAGCATGTTTGCAGAACCAGAACTGAAAGAAAGCATAGAGGATTTGGCAAGAGATAAGTAAAAGCTAGATTGTAAAATCGCGTACATATTACCATTTTAAGGAGACACATTTATACAGAGGACAAAGGAATAGAGATTGTTGATGATTTTTAATCAAGAGATTAACATTATGTGAATTTTAGAAAGGTCACTCTGTCTACAGCATGGAGAATAGACTGGAGGAGGATTACAAGCCAATTAGGAAGCAGACTACTGCAATGATACTGAGAAAAGGAGATGGTAGTTAAATGGAGGAAGAAACAGAAAAAAGTGAAGAGATATTTAGGAAGTACAGTTAAGAGAACTTTGCGTATTAGATGTGTGTGGGGTGGAGATAGTAAAATAAAGAAGGGTAAGAACCAAAGAAGATACCGAGGTTTCTATCTTGGACACCTAGTAGGATGGTTAATACCATTCTCTGAGACAGGGAAACATAAGTGTGTGTGGAGATGATTTCAGTTTGGGATATACTGATTTTAAGGTATACTGAGTCAGGATATATAGAACAAGAGCTCAGCAGTAAGTGTAGTTTGAAACACAGATTTGGAAATCATCACCGGGTGGGCAATTGCACGGAAGAATATAGAAGGAGAGAAGAGAATTGAGGTAGAAATTCTAAATATCACAAACACTGAAGGGATAAGTGGAAAAACAGAAACTTGCAAACATGACTGAAGAATGGGCAGAGGTAGAAAGAGAATCAGAATAGAATTTTAAGAAAGTATGCTGTATTTAATACTGCAGAGGATTACTTTATAATTAAGTGTCTAATAACTTCAACAACTAATGGATCAATAACCTTGGCTCTAGAGGCACAGAGCGGGGTAAAGCTGAATTGCAGTGAGTTGGAGAGATTAAGGGGGAATCAAAATAAAGAGACTATAGACAACTTTTTCAGCTTGTCTGATTGGGAAGAAAAATAGGAACAGAGGTACAGATAACTAGAGGGAGGGGTGGATATCACAGGTTTAGTTGTTGTTTTTTGTTTGTTTTGTTTTAATGTAAACCAAGAGAAGACCCTTAAACATGTCCAAAAACTGATGAAAAAAAGGGAAAGAGAGAAAACGAGGCTAACTGATGGGATGATAGGTCAATGAATAAGAGGTAGGAGGGAATGGTATCAAAGTACAGGTAAAAGCCTAGTTTTATTTTATTTGTTCCATAATCTTAACTGTGGCCTATAAAAGAAAGTAGGAGGAGAGAGACACCTGGTGAGAAGAGACAGAAGTACAAGGCTCTGATACAATGCAATCTATATTGTTACAACAGTTATCTGTATCACTGATAGTAATGTTTCCAGTACTAAGTACTCAATAAGAAATACCCACAATAGCTTCAAAATATTCAAGCATCCTTCACTGTTTAGTAGATCTGAAATTCATTCAATTAATTTCATCACTATCCTCAGGGGTCTTGTCGTGAGACTTCATTACTAAAATAATTTTATAATAAGGTTCTTTCAATAACACTCTAACGTGTTAAACAAATTCAAAACAGCGTTTTTATTTGGATTCTGTAGTATAATAAAATACCAATCTAGAAACCCGATTTTTATAAAAGCATTTTTCTGAAATCTAAAAGAAAAACTGACTGCTCCAAGGAAGTTAGAGAAGTATCCATTTGGACCAAAAACTTGGGAGTTGAAACATTACTAGAAAAAAAAAAATTGCTACAAATATGTAAGACTAGAACCTACCATGTCAACAAAGCCAATTTTACAGAGAAACAGGAAATTTTACAAGATAAAGAATATGGAACAAAGCAGAGGTTCTAAAGAGCCCACTGTTCCTATTTTCTATTTTAAAAAATTCTTTCATTTTGAAATATATCACACAAAAGAGTATATAAAACAGAGAGACAGCATAGCCTAATGATTAAAAATATGGGAGCGAGAAAGTGTGGCCTAAAACCTAGCTCCTGGCTGGGGCAAGTGATTTACTCTTTCTGGACCTCAGATTCTTCAACTGTGAAAAGAAAATAATAGTGCCCACCTCATAGAACTAACTGTTGTGGACATTAAATGAGTTAATACATATAAGGTACTTGGAACAATATTTGGTACATATTAAGTACATATAAATTTACTACTACTAGTACAAAAATATATATAAGCAGTTTAAATAAAACGAATATGCACATACCCACTATTTAGCAACTTAGAAGCTCTCAGACAGGGTGCCCCAATTTAATCACAGGCCCCACCTTTCTCCCTCCAGAAATATCCACCCTGAATTTTGTGTTGATCATTTCCTTACTCTTTCTTCAAAGACAATCAGGACATTGTAAATAATAGATGAAAGTTATTTTGCAAGATGATGAAAAATCTAAAGTTAAATGTTTTTAAATCTTAAAAATGAAAATTCATTAAAGTAGACAGGTCTGTATTAGAAAACCACAAACTTACCCGAAAGAACTTTTTGCTTGTATTATAATTGTCTTGCCATCCAGATTCCTCAAGTTTGGTCAGATTGTTGAATTTTTGGTTTACATCTTCTATCTGTTAATAGAGGACAAGTTTATCAGATTAATGCTAACCACATTAATATTGCAAACTAATGAACTGAGGCTTCGAAAAAATTGGGAGTGACTTGCACTGGTGACATATAAAATTAGACTAAGTCATTCTTGATTTAGAATTCAAATCAAGAATTCTATGGTAAAACTGTTTATTATTATTTTTGTCTTATGAACCTCCAAAATCTAGATAAGGGATGTTATATATGAATAAATCTCCTAAATTATTTTTGGTCTTGTAAAGATGCTTAGCATCATTACTCAATAGGGAAATGCAAATCAAACCTACAGTGAGACGCTTCACACCCAAAGGATGGCTATACTAAAAAAGACAGACAATAACAAGTACTGGTGAGGATGTGGAGAAATAGGACCACTCATACATTGTTGGTGGCAATAAAAAATGGTATAATTACTTTGGAAAACAGTTTGGCACTTTCTTAAAAAGTTAAGCATAAACTTACCATATGATCCAGGAATATTTAGGCATCTACCCAAGAGAAAGGAAACCATAAATCTGCACTAAGATTTGTATGTGAATATTCATAGATTATTCATAACCACCAAATAGTGGAAATAACCTAAGTGTCCATCAACTGGTGAATAAAGAGTGATATATCCATACAAGGAACTACTACTCAGCAATGAAAAGAAACCAACTATAGATACAAGCCACAATATAGAGGAACCTCAAAAACATCATGCTAAGTGAAAGAAGCCAGATACAAAAGACCGTATATTGTATGATTCTATTTAATATTAAATTTCCAGAAAAGGCAAATATTTAGATAATAAGTAGATTAATGGTTGCTTGGAAATGGGAGTAGCAAACGAATTGAGTATAAAAAGGCAGACGGATCTTTTTGTGGTGATGAGAATGTTCTAAATTTGGATTATGGTGATGGTTGTACAGCTCTGTAAATTTTACTAAAAATCACTGAAATTGTATACTTAGAACGGGCAAATTTTATGGTATGTAGATTATACCTCAACACTGTTCTTTAAAAAAATAAAGGCTCCAGAAGCCAACTTGAAGAGGATCCCACTGGTCAAAGCTTGGAAATGAGAGTCAGTAAAGTGTAAACAATGTAAACACATCAAATACCTTTAAATCCATAAATTAATAATGATACTAAAAACCATAAAATTAATTGGTCATCATTAAAGAATGCTAGTGAACCAATTCATTATCATGAAAACTGGTAAATATGCATATATTAAAACTGATCATAAGGTAATGCTTACATTATTTTTGCTATATTAACACTTATTCACATTCTGAACTATATAAATTACTGGGATTATTGTTATTTCTTCACTTGTCTCTCTAGATTTAAAAATTGTTTTGCTTTTTATTTGCTTAGTTTTTTACGTATCTATCAATTCACCTCTAAACTCTACAAATAAGTTTTCTCTTAATACAATTGAAAAAACAAACCAATCAGGTATTCTATTCAGTTCCTCTTCATGGAGACAGATCTTGCAAAGCCCTTGGTCCTCCTACTCCAGTCTGAACTAGAAGCTTCCGCAGCTTGCTGCACACCTTCTTTACTCACCTCAGCCACAACTCCCTTAGCTTCTTTCTGGGGACTGATCCCGCTTCCTCCCCTTCCTTGACTTACTCCCTCATTTTTAGGAGGTACTCAGTTTTCCGAGAAAGGATGCATGGGTGGTAAAATTTGAGACTATGTGTCTTAAAAAGTACCTTTCCACCCTCACACTTGATTGGTTGGGTATAGAACTCCAGATTGGAAGTTATTGTCTCTTAGATGTTTGAGGGAATTGTTCTCCCAACTTTCAATGTTGCTGTTGAGAAATCCAAGGCAATTCTTCCTGATTTCTGACCCTTTGTATGAAACTTGTTTTATCACTCTTCTGAAAGCTTCTAGATTTTTCTTTCTCCCAGGAGTTGTACAATTATATTTAATGACGTGCACTGGTGTGTCTACTCTGATTCACATTGCTAGGCACTCAGGGGGCTCCTTCAGTCTGGAACTCAGGTCCTCCAGTTCTGGGGAAAAATTCTAAACTATTTATTGACCACTATTTTTTTCTGTTATCTTTTTCTGGAATTCCTATTATTTGGATATAATACTTCCTAGACTGGTCCACTTAATTTTCCTATCTAGTCTCCCTATTTTCTATTTCTCTTTTTTGCTCTATTTTATGGGAGATCACAACTTCATAATGAATCTTATGTTTCTGCTCTCATAGTTTTTAACTTTGAAGAGCTATTTTTGTTGTTCTCTGAATGTTCATTTTTCAATAGCTATTCTTATTTGGCAGATGAAATGTCTGGTCTCTTACTTCCTATGTTGCTTTGGCCTCTTTGTTTCAAGTTTGAGGCTTTCCTCAAATATCTAGTGATTGTTGGCTACTAATTCTTAAAAGAGTATTTTACATGCTTATTTCTAAAATAACCTCAGAAAGCTAGAAAGTGCCATCTCCTCCCATACCTTTACTGATCTTCCCAATAATTCCCTCTATCATAGCATTTTTTACATTAGATTGGAATTACATATTGTGTCTGACTCAGCATTAAAAGTATAAAACTCCTCTGGGACAGAGAATGTGCCTTATTAACTTCTAAAACAACGCCTGGCAGATAGAACTCAATAACTGCTAGATAAACTGAATTACTAAAGACTGGATTTACTCATTTTCTCTCATGTGGAATAATTATAGGTTCTTCAACAGTTGAATATAACCACCATTTCTAAGCCATATAGAAACTATCCTGACAATATGGGGGAGTGGGGATATCAGTCTTAAAATTTAGACGTATTTTACAGTTTATAAAGTACTGTCTAATATCTCATTTAATATGTCTAATATCTCATTTTTAAAAAACAGATTCAAAAGTTAAGGTGTTCAAATTACTTGACCACATACCTGATAACTAACCATATCCCAAAATCCATCCAGATCTGTACAGGTAGTCTCCTTTTTACCTCGTTTATATTCACAATCATCCACTAGTCCTTCAAACTGTTTGAACCTTTCTTTCATGAGAAGTCTTGTTTGACCAACTGTTGTGCGAATAAGATCTTTAGCTAAAGGAAATAAGAGGTTTTTAAAAGTTAAAGGACAAAACAGGACCTTTATTGCAAGCCAACCAGGTGATGAGATCTCACCCCAAATATCTTAGGGCTTACAGAATCAAATTCTTACGTTAAAACAAAAAATATTTACTACAAAATGTTGTTGTACAAATACTGAGCATAATATAAACTATCTGCTTTAATTATTGCTAAAAATTAGCAATATTCATTCTCAGTATTATTTAATGATGTGGATTGGTGTGCATCTACTCAAACAGCAAATAGCATTCTACTTGTATTTTATAAGAATTTAACATCAAAAAATTCATTGCACATCAGTATTTAAAAAGGGGTTCACATTGACAGCACACAAATGATTTTTTTCTAAACAGCTTCCCCAAATAAGTAAGATTAAGGAATTTTCAGGAAATCGGTTCCATGTTGATTTAGGTAATTTTAATTCAGAAAATATTTTTGCATAATTAAGCAATACCAGATATGGATGTCACTCATAAAGTCGTATAAAGAAAATCGAATAATAAAATAGACATATGTCTAACTCTCAGGATTGATAGTCAATATTCTAATTATTTACACATTTTAAGTCATATATTATTTTAGCACAGAGACATTAACAAAATTCTTAATGACAATGAAAGCATAAAGTTGGACAACACTAGATTTTGATGTTTCAGATAAATGTAACTATATTAAAATAAATATAAAATATAAAAAAATATAAATGTTCCCTCACCATCATCTGGAATGTCCAGTTCAAGCTTCCTGTCCCATTCAAGGCAGTGTGAATTTAATTTCTCAGTTTCTGACTGGAGAATATTTCTAAAATTATGATATACATTTCAATTTTACAAATGTTTCTCAGATAAATACCTAAGTATTAGTATCACACTTGTACAATATTAATTTCCCAGAGTTGATACTTATTTTATGAATTGTGATATATTAAAACACATAAATATCAATACAAGTTAATACTCAAATATGTCCATCCTTCTACATCTGAAACTTACGTGGATGGTTAATGTCAAGAGCCCACTTTTCAAGCTAATATGTCTAGTTGTTTCTAGTGTTATTTTTCAGAGGCTGAACAGAATCAGACATTTTCTTTTTTTAAAGGATTTCTTTTTTTTTTAATTTTATTGGGGAATATTGTGGAATAGTGTTTTTCCAGGGCCCATCAGCTCCAAGTCGTTGTCCTTCAATCTAGTTGTGGAGGGCGCAGCTCACTGGCCCATGTAGGAATCGAACCAGCAGCCCTGTGGTTCAGAGCTCGTGCTCTAACCAACTGAGTCATCTGGCCGCACAGAATCAGACATTCTTTAGTTCTGTTATTAATTCTCCATTATTATTCATGGAACTAGGACCAATCCAACTGCCAAGAATAAGTTAAAGCTAAAAACTGCTAAGTCTGAAATTACAGTGATAGGGCCTTACAGATTCTAATTATTAGGTTTTACCTGTCCGAAGACAGTGGTTCTCAGCTGGAGTCAATTTTGCCCCCAGGGGGACATTTAGCAATGTCTGGAGGCCCTTTTATTGTCATAAACTAGAGGCGCGCTACTGGGCAGGGATGCTACAAAACCTCTTACAGTGCAGAGGACAGTCCCCACAACAAGAATTATCCAAGCTAAAATGGCAATAGTGCCAACATTGAGAAACCCTGGCTTAAAGTAAATTTAATCTGTTTCTTTATATAAAGCATCCTAGCAGAAAAAAGTGACAATAGTTACTGTTTCTTATAAGAAAAATTTAGCTGTTTACATCTAGTGCCATAACAGAGAACAACTTAATGAGAAAGGAAATCTGGCTTAGATCTGACATTATTCAGTTGAGTAAATTGCTTATTACCTCAATGTCTCAGTTGAACAGTACAATAAACTAGCTAATCTCTAAAATCCCTTAGAATTCTAAAACCTTATGTTCTAAAAACAATTGAAATGGCTCTCAAACCTATTAAAAGATATTCAGAATAAAGCAAATGAATATTAAAGCTATAGTAAGATAATATTTCTCCTCTATTTGATTGGTAAAGCTCAAAAAAAATTGCTAATATTGCATTAGAAAAGATATGAGAATTCTCCTGCTACATTCACTCAAGAATAATGGTACATAACCATTTCCTGTGTGATGTGGAGTGCTAGGGCCTGTCTCCAATTGCAGCCATCTGATTTGTTTCCAAGATATTTAGGTGACATGGTTGAGGTTTCCCAAACAGGATGTCAATTTATTACTCTTCGCAGTTGAGAGAAACATAATCCTGTCTCATGATTTAGTGGAATGAAGAGCCTCCTACCATCTCCCAATATCCTTCTTTTATAAAACAAATATTAACTTTGTTTGTGGCGGGGGAAAGGGTATGAGAAAAGAGAAACTCCCATACCTTGAGGGAGGAAGGACTGTAAATCAAGGTCTTTATAGACTTTCACAGGAGAGAACTCAAAAGCATACAAGGTTTTCTTTCAATAGGTTTTCTTTAATATAATAGAATAAACCCAATGTAAATAACCAGCAACAGAGACCTATTAAGTTAACTGAGGTACATCCATAGAATTGGATGCTACTTGGCCATTACACAAAAAAACACACACACAGAACAACATGAGTAAGCTCTTTAAGGACTAAAATGGAATGTCTCCTACATTAAAAAATGAAAACAGAATAGTATGTTATTGTTTGTATAAAAAAAAAGAAAAAATATATGTTTATGTTTTTCTACATATGGATTATGTATCTCTGGAAGTAGTCAGAAGTATTCAGAAGAACACTTGTCTCCAAGGAAGCTTCGAACCATGGGGTTGGGAGACAGTGGAAGAAAAAGACTTCCCACTTGTACCTTTTCCTACCTTTTGAATTAGGAACCACATGAATGTAGTAGCCATTGAAAAATAATTAAAATTTAAAAAAAATAAATGAAAATCATCCAAATTCATCTATTATATTAAGGTTAAAATAGTTTAATTTTGGTATTAAATGTCTAGACATTAAAACAAAATTCTTACACTAGGAACAAATGGACAAACCTGAAATATGGCACATCATGCTGTGGCTGAGATATCTGATCTTCATTTATTTCAAGTGATGGGACTTCTTTTACTGGAAGGCCATTTGAATTTTTAGTAGTAGTTTGATCTTTACTTAAGACATTTTCTATAGATTAAAGAAAATGTTACATATAAATTTCAAAGCAACAATTCCTAAAATGACATCCTCCTCAATAAAACAAATTGTTTTAAATCCTTCAATTTTTTCAATGTTGAATTTTAAAATTTTATTTCTCTCTCAATGATTTCATTCAACACATTTCCTCTAAAGTATCTCTCAATATTTTTATCTCTTCCAATTTGCATTTATTTCCTCTTCTCAGTCTGTATTTCTCATTCCAACTCCCTCTCTCTCTTTCTCTTTCTCTCTCTCCTCCTCCTCCCAGATCTTTCCCCATGCTTTTCCATCTCTCTGACCCCGAGATTATATCCCTGAACTATATGGAAGAGAGGGCTCTATAAGAAATCTCTAACAAATCATAATCCAGAAAAGAAAGTAAAAAATTTAATTGAAATACCATACCTTTATTCCAAACTGTTAGAGAATCCAAAGCACATCGTAATTTATTTGAATCTTGGTGCACTGTCTTGGCAGAGTAAGTTTTGCATTTTTGCGCCAAAATTTCTTTTATTGCTTCTTGAGTCTTATCACTAAAAACAACAGCAAAAATATATTTCATGAAACATGAACCCCATGTATCTAAAGGATTTCAAAATTATGTTGCTTTTTAAAAACCTGGGATAAGATGGAAATACGTTTCTTTGGTTTTTTTAACATGTCTATTCTATAGGAAAATTTTTAAATACTTATAGTGGGAATGTTCATCTTTACTAACTGTAATGAGATCCAAAGGTTCTGAAGATCTCTTAATAGAACATGTTGCTGAGCAGTTTCTACCAGCAGGTCTTTGCAAAACAACGTTGTCCTTTTCTTTTAAAAGATTCCAACTGATCCTCCCCCCACCCCCAGCACTTTTCAAGTTAATCATTTGTCTTTAGAGGTAGTTTTTCTAAAGTAACATTCAGCAAAAAAACACAACCTGAAAACAAAACCATATCTGAACTACATTATAGCAATTGCTTCTTTCTAAAAATTTATTTCTAAGTATTATAATAAAATCACTTATTAAAAGCAAAAAAAACACAAAGTGTAACATGAAAATAATAACAATGCATAGGAAATATCAAAATTGTCAAACACATTGCAGCCTTCTGAAGAAATTTTTTACAAGACCAAATTTTCACGATTTATTATTGACATCGTTTACTAACTAAATAACTTTTTAAAAGGCCAAATCTAAGAAAGACATTTTGTTATCCATCTTAGCAAAAAATTCATTATTACTTTCTTACACTTCTGTTTTTAAAGGGGTCCAGGGGTAACTGGGTGTCAAGAAAGCATTGGCACTTCTGGGAGTCAAAGGTGTAACTTGATAGGTCTTCAGACCATCTAGTGGCTGAAACATAAAATCTTTAGGTGCAAAGGAATTCTTTCCTTTCATTTTTGCAGTATTTGTCTCAGGCAAGTTTTCCATTTTTGATAAGACTCCGTCTGGATCCACTCCATTTGTTGCACTGGTTTGTGAATGCAAATTATTTTCTTCACCATCAACTTGAAAATAAATGACCTAGATATGAGTAAAAACAAAATAGAGTGAGAAATTCTCTTCTGGGGATAAATGTGACCTATTTTTACAGGACTGAAAATGTAAAAGTTGAGATATACATTCCATGTACATAATTTAAGAGACAATAAAATACAATTATATATATGGAATCAGAAGACCAGCTACACTAAACCATTGCTATAATCTAGAAAGAGAATCAGTCATTATTAAAAGAAATAAATAATAGGTTTTAGGTATTAACAACAAATCAAAATGTATGAAAACTAAGATGGAAAAATTTACTCACCGAACAAACATGTATCTTTTTACTTAAATTATGTGGATAATTACAATGGTTTGAGAATCAGAAATCCAATGTTTATTCAATGACTACTATTGTCAAGGACCAGATCCTTTATCATATGAACAAAAATATTTTGCAGTGCGACACAGTAAGATTAACCATAAAAAATGTGAAGCATGTTTTTTCAATTCATTTTAATTGTTACTTTAGTTTTTATTCGCTGAGATATAATTGACATGTAACATTATATTAGTTTCAGGTGTATAACATGATTCAATATTTGTGTATGTTGGAAAATAATCACCACAAGAAGTCTAGTTAACATCCATCACCACACAGTTACAACTTTCTTTTTGTGATGAGAACTTTTAAGATCTGCTCTCTTAGCAACTTTCAAACGTACAACGCAGTATAATTAACTATAGTCCCCATGCTGTCCATTCCATCCCCGGGACTTACTTATTTTATTTTTTTAAATGTATGTTCAGGGCAGTTCCCTGCCCAATATATATATATATACTGGGGAAGGGGAATAGGACTTTATTGGGGAAGAGTGTGCACTTCCAGGACTTTTTTCCAAGTCAAGCTGTTGTCCTTTCAATCTTAGTTGTGGAGGGTGCTGTTCCACTTCAAGTTGTTGCCCTTTCAGTCTTAGTTGTAGAGGGCACAGCTCAGCTCCAGGTCCAGTTGCCATTGCTAGTTGCAGGGGGCGCTGCCCACCATCCCTTGGGGGTGTCCAACCGGCAATCTTGTGGTTGAGAGGACACGCTCCAACCAACTGAGCCACCCGGCTGGCCAGGGACTTACTTATTTTATAACTAGAAGTTTGTACCTTTGACCACCTTCACCCATCCCACTCACTCATTTTAACTTAAATTTTAGAGGTTTCTATGTTTCTGACTTTTAACGAAATACGAACTGACACCAGAGTATTTCAACCTGGACAAGAGTTTAAGGGTAATACTGTTCCTGAGGTCAGCATGGGAGTGAACGTAAAAACTAGTGATAATCCTTAAGGAAAAAAATCAATCTCAAGGGAGGAGCTACAAGGTTAGCGCTTGTCTGTAAATATTCACCCTATACTGCCTTTCTGGAGGGTCTATGTTTGATTTTTAGAAAGGATCTGGTGGTTTCTTACACTTTAGCGTAACTTTTTTTTTTTAAGATTATGGAAATGTAGCATGGATTATAAACTAAGGAACTGGATCTTCAAAATGGTGGCTCTTGTTTGAAGACTCTACTAGGCCCTATGCTAGATGACATCAGAATATTAGGTATTTAATTCTTAATACTAGTCCATGTAGGTAGTACATGTTAGAGATGGGAAAACAAACTCAACACTTGCCCAAGGTTACATAGCTAATTGGAAGCAGAGACAATATTCAAATTCAGGCTTAATTATATCCAAAGTCAATGCATTTCACCCTACCCCATTAAAACTAATTTTCATATGAAGGTTCCTGTCATGTGTTTTTATTACATTTCTATCTCTTATTAACCAAATTATGGTTTCTCCAACTATAAAGCTCTGGGTATAAGATACCTGAAAAACAACAGTAAATCCTCTTATGCTTCTTTATGGTTCAAGAGGTGTTAACACACATGTAGGTTAACATCTTAAAGCAGTTCTTTATGCTTAATATCAACTTTATGAAAGTAGCAACAAGATTTTTCAAAGTAGCTACCATGTTTCCCCAAAAATAAGACCTAGCTGGACAATCGGCTCTAATGTGTCTTTTAGAGCAAAAATTAATATAAGACCCAGTATTGTATTATATCATATCATATCATATCTTATATTATACCTGGTCTTATATTTTATTATATTATATAAGACCCAGTTTTATTTTACTTATATTAAATTTTGCTCCAAAAGACGCATTAGAGCTAATTGTCCAGCTAGGTCTTATTTTCGGGGAAACACGGTAGAAACCAACAGATGTTTATACTCTACCTTGTCAAGTTTAGTTTCTATTTTTTTGGCAGGTCTTCCTTGATTTGTTGCCTTTCTTTCTGCTTCATTATCTAAAATAAAAATAAAAGAAGTCATCCATTTTGACCAGACAGAAAATGCTACATTAAAAGTACTAGGTGCTTTGGGAAAGGAAAAAAAGGCAACAATAGGAATATATGTCTTAAAGATTAAAAGTCGTATTATAAAATAGGATAAAAACAGATTAAATTTCTGCTAATCATAGGCCATCTGTTTTCAAAACAAAACAAAAGGGTTAATGTATTTTACCTTTTGCCTCTGAAAATAAATATATGTTTATTACAGAAAATTAGGAAAATAAACAAGAGCACAAAAACAACATTAATCAAAAAAAAAAATCACCCAAGATTACGTTACTCAGTAATAATCACTATTGATACTTCAGGGTATATTTTTCCAGTTTTTTCCCAATGTTCACATATTCACATACATATATTAGAACTGTAATAATCCTACTGTTCAGGCTTTGACCTGTTTTTCTTTCCCCACTTAACATATCATGAACCATGTCATTAATGTTCTTTCATAACATTCTTAAATGGTTATACTGTATTCCACCAAATAGATGGACTGTCATTTATTGGGGCTATTAATTTTTCACTTTGAAGCGTGGCTTACACCAATTCGGGTACTTCAACATTTGAGGACCCACTGTATGTATGCTACCAGGATGTTGGGGCACAGAACCTACCTTCAAGAACTGGAATCTCCCATTTTCTCCTCTCCTATTCAAAGAAGTACATGTTGATTTTAAAAATTGAACACAAAAAAATCTCAAGGACCGAAACATTCTAGTTCAGTCATTACTCAAGAAATAGTTCTTACCATTAGGAGCTCTTGTCACTGGCTTTCTTGTTGTAGTAGATGAGACTGTTCTGGATATCTGCTTTGCTGTTTGAGTAGTTGATCGAGTCATTCTCACCGATGTGGACATTTCAGGCTGTAAAGCTGTGGGAAAAAGTAATCAAATCAAATGCTTTTTGTAATTGTTAAATTATTGTGGCAACATCAGAGCTTATAATTTCTAATATTCCTACCTTTTTTCTCTTTGTCCAACACTTTCTTTTCAGAAGTTTGTCTTTGACCAGGTCGAGTTGCTCGAACATCGTTCCCATTATTAACCTATTTAAAAGATTAGGTGCTGTGTGGTTTAATTGCATAATGAATCAAACCACATTTTTAATCTGTAAATTGACCCATCATCTGAAATATGACTATTATAAATGACCCAGCAAAAAATCCACTACCCCAAATAAAATGCGGTAAAGAAAAAAGTTTTCCATTATGTAAGTTTTCTTACAAGCTTTTTTAGAATCCTAGAATTTAGAAAATGCTAATAACCTAAGCTATTAGAAAGAGCTGACTATAACCATCTGAGAGTCCTTAAACATACCAGGCATGTTTTCACTTCAAGACCTTTGAATTTTGCTTAGAAAATTCTTCTCCTGGCTAGAAGAAGAAAGGCAACAATAGGAACTATTTGCTATAGTTCACTCTTCCATTTCCGTAAAGACTTCATTCAAATGCCACCATCTCAGTGAGGCCCAGTCAAAATTCCACCCTATACCTACTTTAGTATTCCCCATCTCACTTCTCTTTTTTTATCTCCTCCATAATACTTATGGCCATTAGACAAACGACATCCTTATTTTGTTGCCTATCTCACATGAAAACAGGGAATTTTGTTTTTGTTCACTACTCTATCCTAGAATCTAGAGCATGTAGTGACTAAAACTTTATTGAATACACGAAACTTAGCTACTTCACCTGACAAAGAGGCATCCTACTTCCCCTTTGCCCACTTCACTTTATTTTAGTACTCCCCCTAATAACTTTATCCATAATGGTGTTTTGAAGACCCATAAGTTTATAACACCCACTCTATGTGCTTTATATTCCTATTTGCATTTTATGGTGGCATGGAATGTATAATAGAAGTCCAGTAAACAAACAACAAGAAAAAGAGTGTGATACAAAGACAAAACTTGGTATTGATGTCATAAGGAATGCCTGGGCAAAGACTACTTTAAGTGAATACTTTCTTAACATTTGGCCAAAACTGCTCTGTCACCATACCAATAACAGTGATTTGGGTACTATTAACTCTAGCAAAATAATCACTGTACTTGAAGCTAATATTAGAAATGAATTTATTTACTCCGAAAAAAGAAAGGAAATTTATCATTTTAGCAACAATTATCTACTATCAACTATACCTTAGTTAGCTCCGTTTGCTCTTTGGCTTTTGATCTTGTCATCCGTACAAAAGATGGAACAGCCTTAAAACAGTCAAAAGAAGATAAAATAGTTTTTAAAATGAACTCACAAAATTACTTCCATGTCTTATTATGAAATACAGTTCCCATTTTAAAGTTAAACTTTATTTGTAATCATTTATGGCAAAAATAATGGTTAAATTACTATTTTTCCTGGTTGTGGCTTGACTTAAATTATGTTTAAGTTAATGGCTTAAAAACTTTTTCATATTTCTCAGTGAGGAGAAAGAAAAAAATTCTAATCATGTTTCCAACTATTAGGAATTCTCATTAATATGATTAGTTAGACATATTTGGAAGCGGATACATGAACAGACTAGAGTATTAGGATGTTTTGGTGTTTATGAAAAGATGCTATACAGCTTACTTTCTTAGCTTTTACAATTTGCCTTCAAATCTCCTGATTATGCTCTTGTCCATTGTCAATAAGAAAATGGAGATTTGATTGCAAAATGTGGAAAAAAGTTCACAAGAGAAGGACTGATCAAAAAGTGGTAAGACATTTACCAACTCTGTAAAATTCCTTAAGAAGCATAATCAGACTTCTCTTCAAATAAGAAGTCATTTTCTTCACCAAAGCTCAGTGAAAACCTACATTAAAGAAACTAGAATTTTTGCATAAAGGGAGCAAAATTCACCAATGTCTATTGTCTAAGTAGAATAAAAAGCAATTATTGGTGAATCTTATTATGTAACACAATGTGTCTTTCTCCTTCTACATATAACACTTTGTAAATAGTTGTTTATAGGTTAGACCAATGACTGGTATCTTACATATTCTTGAAAAGCCAGATTAACTTGAAGAGGTCTTCTTTGATGTTCCTCCAAACATAAACAATCTCTCCCTCCTCTAACATATATATAATATACTTACCTGTATCTTTCCACCTTGAGCTACAGTCTATTAATTTGGTCTCTTCTAATTGTCCTAAGATCATACACAGAGTAAATAAAGATCTGTCAAATGAATCAATGAGATTCATGAAGCAAAGAAAACTAGGCAACATCTTGGGCTTTTACGTTATTCCGTTCTTATTTAAATCAGGAATGAGTACACAGTCAACAAGATCTTTTAAAAATATTATTTAAAATGAGATCTTTTATACGTATCTTTAAAATAGCAAATCACTATTGACAACCTAATTTACAAAACTACTTCCTCTGTTCATACTTTATTCTTGACTCACTAACCATTCTCTTCTTTTAGATCACCCCTCCTTTAACTGCTATCCTCCATTTTAGCTCTCTTGCCACTCTGACCAGTTCTTCTCAGCCTGTACTGGTACCTCACTTCTGCCCACCTGAATGTGCTCTCTAGACTTCCTTCTCATAATTTTATGTATCCTTATTGCAATGGTCTCATATAGTCCTACAGCTTGAACACCCATCCATATTCCCAATACATCCTAAATCCACATCATGGATCTCCATCCTGATTTCCAAATTTTATTCCACTGCCTGTTATCTAGGTGGTCCAAATAGGTTTTTAAAAGGGGGGTAATTAAAATGCACCTCCTTAAACATGTTCCTTGTCCTGTCTTCTTCATCTCTTTCAACCACAGCATAATTTACTATATAGTTGTTCAAACTAGTATCATCAGAATCATCTTCTCTCTCTTAGATTTCCTTTACCCCTCATTATCTACTTGGTCTCTCAAATTTATCTCTAAAGGTGTCCTATACCTATTTCTTCCTTTGAAACACAATGTCCAATCCACTTATCCTGTCTCACTCTTTTAAGATAGTCTTACACCTGGTCTTCCTATCCATAAATGCTTCCCTTTCCAGACTATAATCTTCAAGGCCAGGGAATCTTCCTGCATTACTAATTTGATAATGGTACCACCTTATTTAAAAGCCCTCGTTACTCTCTATATCCCACAAGATAAACACCAGGTCCTTGGCATAGCATCCATTGTTCATCAGCCTGGCTCTACTCACTTTCCTAGGTTTATCCTGTCTCGGTCCACCTATAGCTTTATTGAAAGACCTGATTTTCATCTTCTGAGCTACTATTACATCATCCCCACCTCCTACCAATTAGTTAAGTGAATAAAGGGAACTAAGGGACACTGGTTATTTTAGTCATTTAATCGTTTAATGAATTGTTTCTTGATCTTTTGGCTAAAATCGAGTGTAATCTCTTAAAGAAAATTCCTGTTAAACAGAACTATTCCTCTATATCAAATTAGGATACTAAGTTTACCTTTTTTGGCTCAGCTTTCATAGTATTCTGGTTTGATAAAAGAAAAGAAGGCATATCAGGTCTATAAAGACCCACTTTAAATACTCCTCGTTTAGCTTTGTCTCTCTGCTCTTTCAACTTTTGAAGTTGCTTTTCTTCTTTGTATTTCTGGAGCATTTGTTTCCGTTGATCACCTGGAAGAGTTTTCACTGACCCTAAACAGAAAAAAATACATGACACAGTATATAAAACATTTCAGATAAAAAATTATGCAAATGCCTAACAAATCATTGTCTAACTTCAACTGCTACTAAGAAATACTTTTAGAAACTTCTTGTTAATTCCTCAGTACTCTAATTACAAGTTATTTCAACCCCCTTTCTTTTAAAATTTCTATTCCTTTTGCCTTCGCTTGTTCAAATATTTATTAACTGCGTGCTCTATATTATTCTACTTTTAAATTAATTAAATTCTATGATAGTTAGCCTTTAAGCTGACCTCCCGTGTTCTCACCTCTTGGTAGTTATGCCCTTGTGTTGTCACCACCCTCACTGACTAGAGCTGACCCGTGTAACCAAGAAAGTACCGTTGAAATGACTTCCAAGACTAGGACATTAAAGACATTCCAGCTTTTGCCTTACTTTCTCTTGGATCACTTGCTCTAGGGGAAGCCAGTGGTTGTGTGGACCCTTAAGAAGACGCAGGCAGCCAAAGGAGATGTCCACATGACAAAGAAGTAAGGCCTCCTGCCAAAAGCCAGCATCAACCTGCCAGTCATGTGAGTGAGTTGTCTTAAAAGCAGATCCTCCAGTTTCACTCAGGCCCTCAGATGCATTCCTGGATGACATCCTGACTGCAACTTCCAGAACCACCCGGCTGAGCCACACCTAAATTCCTGACCCACAAAGATTCTGTGAAATAATGTTTTTTGTTGTTTTAGGCCACTAAGTTTTGGGGTAACATAATTTTTTCCTTTGATATTAAAGCTATTTGTCAGTTTCTCTAGCTCCCATCTATGATTCTCAACTTAGGTTTCTACCTACATATTCTCATGTTTATTTAAACTGGTTTGAAAAATATGAGTGGCTACTATGTGGTCAGATGTTCTTAAGCAGTAAGAATAAGTAAGAGAATTTCTGTCCTTGAAGGGATCACAGTATTGTACTGTGGGGAGATGGATACAGTTTCAGTTTGGTTTAGAAGGGAATATATAGTAAGAGAATGCACACAGTAGCCAATCAGTACAAACATGTTTGAGAAGATCAGGAAAAGCTTTTCAGAAGAAAGAATACCTGAGAAGGGTTCTGAAGAATGAGTATATGTTTGCCCACTAGGTGAAGGTTAAAAATAATCCAGAGAGATAGCTGCACAAGTCAGTAAATTTACTAAAAAAAAAAAAAAGCATATATTTAAATGGCTGAATTTTATGGTATGTGAATTATACCTTAATAAAGTCATTTTAAAAAGATAATCCAGGCAGAGAGCAGAACGTGTAAAAGGTCAAATGATGAAGAGGTCTATCATCAATAAAAACCCAACTTCTCTGATAGTTCCCTTTCTCTCTTGATCTAACTGAAACCTGGCTCTCCCCTAAAGACACGGCTTCCCTAGCTGTCCTCTCAAGTGGTTGACTACTTTTTTTCTCCCACACTAGTAATATCGCTGGGCCTAAAGAGGGGAAGTGTCCCCATCATTGCTTCCCACTATTTCTTCCTCCTCACTAAAAGAGCTCAGCTTTACATTTCATGTCATCAGATCATACTATCAAGTACCCCAAGGTGTCATCTACAGACCTTCCAGGTTTCTCTCTTGTTCCTTGAAGGCTTTAGCTCCTAACTCACTATCACTGTCTCCATCACTATTCTTGTATAAATGTTGATAACCCCCTCCAACACCTTGCCTCTCAATTCTTGGGTTTCCTTTCCTCCAAGGAACTTGTTTCCACTATACCTCAGCTACCCATTCCCACAGTCACATCCATACCAGTATTTCAACCTTTTTCGTGTCCTGGCATACATAAAAAATAACATTTACAGGGCACACTGGAGCAGAGTCTGCCCGTGATCAAATGCAACCAGCCAGAGAGAAAGCTCTACCCACCCCAGGCCCTGCCAGAAACTTCAAGGGCTGAGAGGACCAATATTTGGTCATACTTGTATTCATCTGTGAGACAACAGGCACTTGAGACTTCATTATTACCAGTGAATAGCTGTATTTCCTTCAAAAGCCCAACCTCAAGCAATCCACCGATTACCATATCTTTCCAACAGCCCTTTAGCCCCTATCAGGACCTACACTCTACTGACCTACACTCATCTTTTTACTGTCTCTTACCTCCCTTGTGTTCTCAAGTTTCTTCTTACCTAATTTGGATTCCGTGATTCATCATCATAATCACTACTTCATCTTTTTAGCCCCTCTCTCACTGTGCTGCACCCTGGCAAAATTTTAACTCTGATTAAATGCCACTCACTGCTTACCTCACACCTACAATATATAACTGGGTTGAAAAAATACACAAAATCATGCTACCTCATCTCTTTCTATTTATGACTATAAACCTCTCAGTTGGACCTTATGTTTCTCATTTCAATACTCTCTCATTCACCTGAACTACGATTTCATACATTATCCTCTCCTCAAACCTGACACAGCTCCTCTCCCATCTGCATTCAAAGCTCCCATGGTATCTGAGCCAACATACTTCCCCTGCCCTTCTAGACGAGCTGAGTGTGCATCTCCCAAAGGCCAACCCCTCCACTAGCTCTAGATTCTATTCCTTCTCACCGAATCGAGAGCATTCTTCCAGCAGGTTACCCTCCCTCACTCATCTAGTTTTCTCTCTATAAGGGGTTGTTGCCATCACAAAGTTACAAACATGCAGTAATTCCTCCCAGCCCACACCCTCATCTAGCTGCTTGCCTCATTTCTCTTTTTCAGTATAAGGCAAAATTCTTCACAAGACTTAATCTATATCCCTATTTCCAATTCTTCGCCTTCCATTCCTCCTCACGTTTTTTTCAAAATTATGAAAAATTTCAAATATACACACAAGTAGAATACGATGAACCCCCATATTCCTATAATCCAGATTCAACAATTATGAACATTTTGTTGCACTTGCTTTTTTCTGAACTTTTGAAGACAAATTCTACTCGCAAAACTTTATCCATAGATATTTCCACATGCACCTCTAAAAGTAGACATTTTCTTTCATAATCGCAATACCCTTATCATACCTAACAAACTTAATAGTAATTCATGTTATCACCTATTATAGGGACCAAATTTAGACTTCCTGTTTCAAATAGGTCTTTTATTTTTTAAGCATTGGTTTGTTCAAATCAGGAACCAAGCAAGATCCACATATTGTATTTAGATGCCTTTTAAATCTCTTCATCTAAAATGGATCTTCCTCCCCATCTTTCATTTGTGTCATTACCTTGTTGACAAAAGCTAATCAGTTGTACTACAGAATGTCCCACTCTACAATTGTCTGTTTGCTTTCTCCTGTGTTTTTTTGTTCATTCCTCTAGCCCTCATGCTTTCTATAAACTGGAAGTTATATCTGAGGGTTTGATTAGACTGAAGTTCAACTTTTGGAGCAAGAATATGTCCTAGGTGGTGCTGTCATTCTCTTTTGAACCCATGCCTATATGGCTTTCATTCCCTGAACTTCACTCCACCAAAACTACTTATCAAGATCACTGCCACAGTGAAGTTCAAATTCTCACTTCTAATATAACTTGACCTAACAAGAAGCACTGACAGGCTCTCTTCTTTGACAGACTCATTTCACTTGGTTTCTAAGATACCACTCTCGTCTGGTTGAACTCTTACTTTACTTGCACTGCTCCTCAGTTCTTTGATCCCGCTTGTTCTTTCTTCCGTAGCCATGCTCACCTACTTGCTCTCTCTGGAACATACCAGGCCCACTCCACCTCTAGACCTTTGCAAATGGCAAATAAAGAAAGGCTATTTTAATAGCATATTGACATGGTTAGACTTTCATTTGGAAGCTTTTCATCAAGGAATAGAGTATTTGAGAAGGCAAGAATAGAGGCAAGGAGCCAACCTAGGAAGCAATAACATCACCTCAACGCAGACAGAAAAGTGTCTAGCTCTTCCATTAAAGATCATTCTGCATCATTCCATGGCCCAATTTTCATTTCCTCCCAACTCCTAAGAGATGTTATTCTTTACTCTCTCCTCCTTGATAACCAATCATTTCCTTTGACCTTCAAATATGCACTGAGCACCTTATCTCAAAAACAAAAAGAACCCTACAGCATTTTGTCCAATTCTTTTATCTCGCTCTCATTTAGAATCACAAAAATAATAAAACTGAAAGAAATATTTTAGCCCAACCCCCTCTTTCACAGAATCAATTGAGCTCAATTATGTTGAATGTCTTGTACATGCCATATATTACACTAATCCTGGAAAAATGATAAAATTGAAGCAGGGAATATTTAAACAACTTCACATCTCATTTCTTTCTCTATACAATGTCTAAGAAGATGTTATCTCTTTCTGCCATTTCTTCGTCATTTATCCTTGCTTTATTTCACTGCAATCTAGCTCATAGTGCCTGCTATATAAACACAACTAAGTAGGCATCTAGTGACTCCTTCCAGTTAAACACAAGTCGCTTCCCAGTTCTTTCTGCTCTATAGCATTCCTTAACTTCTAAGACATTTTTTTTTTAATGTCCTCTTTTTTATTTTATTGTTTTCAGGTGTACAAAGCAACGTAATACTTAGCATCTAAATTGTATTTAGAAGCCTTTTAAATACAATTTAGATGCTAACCCCTCAAAAATTGATACCCCCCCAATCTACTACCCCTCTGACATCATATATAGCTGCTAAAATAAGACCCTCTATTTTTATCTTTTGCTCAGAACATTTCTTCTTCAGTTGGATTTTTCCTTCCTAATGACCCCAAATCCTTTTAGGCAAACTGCAGGGAAGAATTATTTGCCCTACTAAGAAATGTTTCCATTTGCAAAGTATCCTTATTTTATAGATTCTTCAAGCAGTTCTACTTTATGTCCCTTATCAACTTATCTTGTCAAAATTTATCTTACCCAAGTGCCAGAATAATTTTAGAATTCCCATATAAGGCAATATAGAAAATAAAGTGTTATAATATTCCATAGACGAATGGCTTTAGCCTAGCTAAAATAGCTTTAACCTAGCCTGTACCTTAAATAGACAGCAGAAAACATCAAGTTACTCAAAATGGTATTACAAAATTCTATTCTTCTGGTCAGAGTTTGTTTTCCATTTTTTAAACTTTTTTATTTATTTAAATGTGGTTTTCCAGGATCCCTCAGCTCCAAGTTAAGTAGTTGTTTCAATCTAGTTGTGGAGGGCGCAGCTCACAGTGGCCCATGTGGGGATCCAACTGGCAGCTTTGCTGTTAAGAGCACCACGCTCTAACCAACTGAGCTAACCAGCCGCTCCCCGGTCAGGGTTTTTTAAACCTGTTATTAAATCAACTTTTATTCACTCTTCAAAGTATTTAAAAATTACAATAAACCTTTACTTACTTGGCTTGACACTGGACTTTTCAGGAATAAGCTCTTGAGATGTCTCGTGTAATTTGGGAAGAAGTCTACCTTCTAAGGTTGGAATGTTGACATCTTTCAAACCGAAGTGTCTGTTTCGTTCATATTCCTTATGTCTGTTTTCCTTCTGAGATAGTGATTTCCTATGAGCAATTTTAGTTCTGATCATGTCAGTACTTAAATCCTTTCTGTGTCGACAGGCAAAATGTGACGAAGACATCCTGTCAGGGAAAAGAGAAATCAACTTACATGGATTTTCATTTTATTTAAAAAATTAAAGAGTCCATTTCACCTCCTGTTCCAACCTCAGAGCCTTCTGAAATAAAAACATTGAAATACAAAATGGAATAAATATATGACACTGAAGGGTGGGAAGGAGGTTATCAAAAGATAAGACACTATGACCTATTTTTTCAGGTACTAAATAGGAGCTTGTTTCACAGATGAAGTGAAGCCCAGGAAGCCACAGTCCATAATATAAACAAGAGGCTCTAGGCTTACTGTAGAGAACATTACAAAATAATGTGAATTAAAGGTGGAAATAGGGAAAATAAGTGAAAGACAGTATACAGAATAGTTTCTTAACCTTCCCCAGGTGATGAATGCAGGCAGTCTGACATTTTTTCTCAAGCCAAAAAACAAAATAAACAAACAAAAACCACACAAGATGCCGATTAGACAAGTAGGGATGATAAATAGGCAGTTGGATATACAACAGTAAGAAAAAAAAAGGGTTTTCAGAAGAAATTACCATGGTGAGATAGAAGAATAATCATATCAGTTTGCCCTTGTGAGGGCAGAATAAAATTATTTTCAGCTACGCAAAATATCATATAGTTTACTTGGCATATGCTCTTTTTGTAGAAAGACCCTTGAGAGTGTATTCAAGTAACACAAGGGAGGACAAGAAAGGATGTCATGGGTTCCAAGAAACGAGGGATCCAACTGACAAAAAGAATAAAGGAAAATGGAAAGTCTAAGGGGATCACCTATACAGTCGGTATAGAGACCAAGCCAAACTGGAGAAAAAGAACTGGTTTCCCAGAGAAAATTCTTGGCAGCTTAAAACAAAAAGAAAAGGAAAGGGAGAGGGTCTGCCATTAGGAAGTTAAAAAAGTTGTAAGTACACTGAAGTTGTCAACAATAACTAAGAAAGTCCAATAGAAAACTCCAGATAAAAGAAAAATCTGCAAAAGAAATGCAACAAATTAAAATGTTACGTGATTTTAAGCAATCAACAGAGTATAAAAAAGGAGAATTCGTCGGACTTGGATGCCAATAACAATGTCCTTTGAACAGCCCAGGGGAAGTGACAAAAGACTGTGCTTTTCATCAAAAACTCTCCTCTATTGGATTTGCCACCTCCCACAAGTATTAATTTGCTAAATATTAAAAAGTAAAACTTAGGTGTTATTTTAAAATACAGCAGAGCACTATACACAGCAGAGAGACACACACAGAGAGAGACAGAGACGGAGACAACTAATGCTAACATTTAATTATCACCTAAACCCTACAAGGTAGTTAAGTATGATCGCCGTTATACAAATAGGGTGAGTTAACTGCCCACGTTGGCGCGACCAAAAGGTAGTGCAGATGGGAGCCTAAGCCAGGCAATCTGGCTCTTCCACTACACCTAAGTTCTCTTCTTTGGCTGACCGGAGTTCCTTCCAGCTGGAAAGTCTAGAATGCCTTAGTCTTTCTTGCCTAGAGGTTCTCAACCCGGGCGTTTTTAGTTGTCGCAGGATCTGGGAGGAGCGACTGAAATTTAATGTCAGGACCAACGATGCTAAGTATTTACTCCCCGGTGGTCAAACGCTGAGTGCTACATAGATCAAGGCAACAAACAGTTCATCTTCTGGAGGACTGAGTCATCAGCTTCGGGGGTAGGACAGGTAACACTGTCCAAGAGGAGCCTCCCGTGCGCAGCGTCCAGCCCGCAGCTGCCGGTCCTTAAGATCCTTCTAGACTTTCCAGAAGGAAGCGGGCCAGCGCCCTCCCTCCAGCAGCTCCCCAGCACCCACCTACCTGAGGCAGCGTCTCGCGTGAAACCTCAACCAAACTAAAATAAAGGAATTCTCTCGGTCTTCAAGACCACCACTGCCTCCGAAGCCGGAACGCCTACCACCCGAGCCTCCGCAACATTCAAACTTCCCGCGCCGAGCCTCTGATTGGAGGGATTTTAACAAACACTTCCGGGAGATGTGCCCGCCTCTTCCCTTTGATGAGGCCAGTGATTGGTTTGCTCCTTCAGCGATTTGAATTGATTGAAAGGTGAACGGACGGTTCAGACGAGTGTAAGCGGAATCAATGGGCTGGTCGCCACGTGATATTGATGAGGGGCGGGTCAGAAGGGACTCGGGGGGCCCTGTAAGGGGCGGGAGCGGCGGACTCGTGGTGTCGTGTTGTCGCGGAATCCGCCCCGCACCTTGCAGGGTCCTGCGGATATCCGAAGAAGGTCGGAGGAACTCAGACGAAGGAGACGAGACTCAGTTTGCAGGGCTTTTTAACATCCTTATTTAGTTACATAAATCCAGCCAACCTTATTGGAACGTTTTCTTCATTTAACGTTTTTAATAAAGGGCTTCCCACACCAAATTTCTCCTTACATTGTTTAGTGTTACTTTTCAACGCCGCCAGTCTTTTTTTTTCCCTCGTCCATTTTTTAAAATTGAGATAAAATTTACGGTGAAAAGCATAGATTTGATGAGTTTTGCTAAATGTAAACAGCTGTGTAACTATCACCCAATCAGAATGTAGAGCATTTCCATCACCCAAGAGTTCCCTTGAAGCCCCGTTCCAGTCTCCCACCTTTTAGGCAACCATTCCTCTGATTTCTATCACCTTAAAAACAAATCTGCCTTCTTTCTCTCAGCGTGTTGTTCAAGACCCATCCCTACTGTTGCGTGAATCAGCAGTTACTTGTTTTTATTATTTCATTGAATACTTTGTTTATCCATTCACCTATTGATGGACAATGGGATTGGTCCAGTTTTTAGCTGTTATGAATAAAGTTGCTATAAACATTCTTGTACAAGTCTTTTTGTGGGCATGCTTTATTTCTCTTGGGAAATCTAGGTGTGGAATTTCTGGGTCATTCTGGGTATGCTTAACTTTATAAGAAATCGCCAAGCAGTTGTCTAAAGTAGTTGTACCATTTTACACACCCACTAGCAACGTGCAAGAGTTCCAGTGTTCCACATGCTTGCCAAGATTTGGAGTTATCACTCTTTAATTTTAACCCCTCTAGTAGGTATGAAGTGGTATCTGGTTTTAATATTGTAGTTTCCTAATGACCAATGATGGTGAGCATCTTTACATGTGCTCATCAACTATTTTTGTATCTTGTTTTGTGAACTGTTCAAGTCTTTTGCCTATGTTTTTATTAAATTGGGGGTAACCTTTAAATTTGGTTGTCTTTTTAGTATTCGTTTGTAGGAGTTCTATCTATTCTGGGCACAAGTCCTTTGCCAGGTATATGTATTTTGAATGTAGTCTCCCAGTCTGTGGGTTGTCTTTTTTTAATAGTAAACTTTTAATTTTAGTTTTAGATTCACAGAAAAATTGCAAAGATAGTAGAATGAGGTTCCATATGTTCCTCATCCATTTTCCCCTTTTATATTAGTATGGTACATTTATTATAATTAATGAAATGATACTGATACATTATTATTAACTAGAGTCCAAACTTTATTTAAATTTCCTTAGTTTTTACCTACTGATATTTTTCTTTTCCAGGATACCACATTACATTTAGTCATTATGTTGCCTTAGGCTCCTTGTTCTGTGACAGTTTCTTAGACCTTTCCATTCACCTGTTTTCAGTACCTTTGCCAGTTTCATGGAGTACTCATTAAGTATTTTGTAAAATGTCCCTCAATTGGAATTTGTCTGATGGTTTTCTCATGATTAGACTGGGATTGTGGGTTTGGGGGAAGAAGACCATAGAGGTGAAGTGCCATTCTTATAATATCACATCAAGAGTACATAATATCAATATTATTTATGATTGTTAATTGCTAACCTTGATCACATGTTTGCCAGGTTTCTCCACTGTGACATTACTATTTTCTCCCTTTCCATACTGTACTCTTTGGGAGAAAATAACTATATAGGCAGCCCACACTTAAAGAGTGGGAAGTTACGTTCCATCTAATTGGGGACAAACTCTGAACATAAACTATCTGGAATTATTCTGCATGGGAGATTTGTCTTTTCCCATTTGTCCTATTATTATTCAATCATTTATATCAGGACTGTTGGGTTATACTCTAATACTATTTTATTTTGTTGCCATTGGTAGCTCTTTTAGTTTGTTCCTCTTTTACATATCCCCATCATTGTGGGGTGTTTGTTTGTTTGTTTTAGTACATACTTCCTTACTTTCTGGCTCTACAAGATGCTCCAGGCTCATCTGAATTTTCCCAGTTCCACTACTAAAATCAACCATTTCTCCAAGAAGCCTGGGTTCCTTTTATTGGAGAATGGTATGAGAAGCCAAGATCTAGACACTAGGTGTGCTCCTTGCTACTGTGGAGTCTTTCAGTTGACTGAAGAAATATACCTGTCTATATTAATGTATGCATCTTTAAATGTTTCCATAGTCATCGTCTGTATTTACTTGAAGCTAATCATGAGTTTATATGCTGATGTCTCCAACTCTAATCCATTACCACATGGATCATTCTAGCCTCCTCCCCTTGCTTATCTGTAACCTCCCACTCCAATGGAAAACCAGACTCTATTAGTTGCCTTTTCATTTCCTTCATAGCATCATTGGTGAACAGAGGATTTTACATTTGATGAAGTCTAATTTATCATTTAAAAAAGTTTCATCTTTAGTGCTTTATTTCCTCTCTAAGAATTATTTGCTTACCACAATGTCATGAAGTTACTCTGCTATGTTTTCTTCTAGAAACTTGGTAGTTTTAACTCATGTTTAAGTCTGTGTTTCCTCTCTCATTAATTTGCGTGAGTTACCTCCAATCTTCCCCCCCCCCCTTTTTTTACATATTGTCCAATACCACGTATAAATGAAAACTGTGTAAATGGCTGTTCATGGGTTAACTTTCTTCTGCAAACCCTCCCATGATTTTCCGAGTTAACTAAAACTAGTACCATAATGCATTAAGAAATATAAAACAAAGCATAACATATGGGAAGGACATAGCTTTGTTCAATCCATTTAGCAACAGGGATGAGGTTGGCAGGCTTGATGAGAACAATTCAGCGGAATGATGGTGGCAGAAACCACATCGCAATGAATTAAAGCTTCATTGGGAATTACTGAATGAGGCAGAGAGTGTAAATGAGGAATCAGAATTTTTAGTGATGAAAAGGACTTTGAAGATTAATGACTTGTACAAGATCCCACAGCTAATTAAGTAGTAGAGCCAGGATTCAAACCTAGGTATTTTTATCTTCTTGGTTGTAACCATGGATTGTTTTAACATTTATTTAAGAATGGAAAAGAGTAGTATAGACTTTGGAGTCAAATAGGTGTGGTTTAAAATTGCCACTTTATATTGGGCAAGTTTTCTGCACTTTTCTGAATCTCCGTTTCTTAGGAATGTTGGGAGGGTTAAATGAAATAATTAGTTCCAGTTCTGCTTCCTACAAAGATGCTGACAAAGGAAAATTACTGGCTCCCTCCCACAAGATCAACTTTAGAGAATCTACAGAGGGGGGAAAAAAACCCAAGTTATTGTTAACATTCAGGAATGTAAGCAGTCTTTTGTTGGTTTTCCCCTACAGTTAACTGATTAACCTCTCATCTCTTCCTTCCAACCCTCTGGCCTATTGTAATTCAATTTAGGACATCTCAGAATTTTTTTTGGTCACTTTTTACTGTGGCTATTAAAATATTTAAATTGCATGTGTGGCTCTCATTGCATTTTTAAGTTTATTGGGGTGTGGGGTGACAATGGTTAGTAAAGTTACATAAGTTTCAGGTGTACAATTCTGTAATACATCATCTATATATCACACTGTGTGTTCACCACCCAGAGTCAGTTATCCTTCCATCTCATTGCATTTCTATTGGAAAATACTGTCATAGTTTATGAGAAACTGCTGTTTGAAATATCAGTGAGAAAGGACCGTCTCACTCCCACTCAAAAGATATGAGCATAGAGAAGCAGCCTCGATTTCCAATTCATAACTTCAAGATCAGAGGTGTGGAGGTCAAAA
The DNA here is from genome assembly GCF_964194185.1 of Rhinolophus hipposideros. Classification (NCBI taxonomy): domain Eukaryota; kingdom Metazoa; phylum Chordata; class Mammalia; order Chiroptera; family Rhinolophidae; genus Rhinolophus; species Rhinolophus hipposideros. The sequence continues at coordinate 64,277,092 of NC_138051.1, forward strand.
AATAACCTTCCTCCCATCTTTCTAATTTCTTCTGGCTGGGTTAATCATCCAATAAACATGAGACAGATTAACGTCCAAAATTTATTACGTCCAAAATTTATTACGGATACACATATGGGAGTGCCATAAGAGTATGAGATCCAAGGAGAAATTGGATCATTGTGATTTATAAAGCATTCTGGACTAAGAAGAAGGGAGGCAGGGGTCTGGGATTTCAAAGGGAAAGTAGGCAATTCGCAGGTAGAAAGGGCAAATGTGATAAATTCTTGCTAGGCCACCCAGAAATAGTGGGCCACAGAGGGACTCTATTGCTACATTTCTCTGTTTGCCCCGTTTAATGTTATAATGCTAAGGTGATGCTCCTTTTCTTTAAGCAGGTCTTCCTATCTGAATTCCTTTAGACAAAGAAGGCGAAGGGTCAAAGATTCTTTCCGAGTCCTTTGTTTTTTAATAACCAACTTAAAATCAATATCCCAAATGGTTTATTTTGGGATAACAAAACGTTGGTCCCCCTCAGAGGTTTTAAATGGCAGTTTTCAAGGAAAAAGGCAGTCAGATTAGAATATTCCTAGCAGAACCTTAAAAAGTTTCCAATGGGAGGAGGCCAAGGCCATTTAAACAATGTTTCTCCTCAGCCTATATAGCCCCTTTCTTGTGGTGTGGAGTGATTACTGCTTTTTGCTTTTTTTCTTTTCTTACCCGTGACATCCCCAGTTCTGCTTTACTCCTGTTGCCTCCAGAACGAAGATTACAGAGAAACCTCAATTATCAAACTGCCTCCACTTCATGACAGCACCGATTCAGAGTGGATCCCCAGTCCTCCTGGTCCCTTCTCAGAATCAAAGTTCCAAACCCTGAGGTAAGCTCCTCTAAAGTTTCTTGTGCCCAGATCCTCCAGAGGTCCCTGGGAGAGGCCTCATGCTCTCCCTTGCAGCAGCGAGTAAATAACTAAACTTTTTTTTTTTAACTACAAGTGTGCTCCTGGTGGTCTTCATCTTGTTAAACAATAATTTTAATTTCCATGGCTGACAGTCTTTTTAAGAAAGGGTTTATTAGGCCAGGCTAGCAAAAAATAGAAGGAGGAAGAGGAGAAGGAGGAGAAAGAAAAGAGACTGTCTTGGGCATGGAGTCTAAATCACCAGTAGCATGGCGAGGTTGGAATGACAAATGTGGTTTAGCTGTGGGCAGCAGATTGGAAAGTTCGTGTGTAAAGAGGCTCCTGGGGTTCTATAGAGCTTGGCAATTCTCTCTTTTGGATAATCATGGAAATAGCCACCTGGAAATGAATTCTAAATTAATCCAATGATGCACAGGAATGTGAGCAGTCTAGTCCACAGCTGTAAACAGGCTAACTGTTCTGTCTCCTTCTCTCACTCTCTGGCCTCTGTTGTTTACAGCATCTCAGAATGGTTTTTCTCCTTGTCCACCTGATGGGCTTTATTTGTAGACCTCTCGCAATGGAGTCTTGAAATCTTGATGTTGGATTACCAAAAAGGAGCAAGAAGAACCATTGACTGATTCACGAAAAATTTATAATGTATCAAGTGAAGAGCAGTTTTAAGAGTCCAACCAACCTGGGCTCTAGTTCTGGAGCTGCTCAATTTCGGTTCTTAAACTTCATTGATGGGGATAATGTCAATACTTACTTCTGAAGGTTGTGAGAGTTAAATACCCTACCTAAAGAACTTAGGATAGAAACTGGTATACAGTGAGCACTTTAAAAAATGGTGGTTCCTGTTAGATGACCACAAACGGGGAAAAGTTAGGATGAAGCCCAAATCCTGTGGACATTCCTTTGTTCTCTGGACCAGCCCTGTTTCTAGCAAGGCAGAGAGTGGCAAATTAATTAATTAATCAATTCATTTGCCTTTTAAGTTAAAGTTGACAGGAGGGTGAAAGGGCCCTAAATTCTCCATTGGAATTCAAGGATGAAGGAATTACAGATAAAAGATTCTCCTTTTCAAAAAATGTGTTTTCCCATATTTTAAAGATGCTCTTACTTTGTATGCTTAATAAACTTTTAATGCCTCATGTCTCCAAAGTCCATGTAAACCTTGCCTTGGATTAATACTCATCTTGGAAACCAAGATGAGTACAAAGTAGTGTGGAATGTGTATGAGTTTTGGCCCCATAGACTTGGGTTTAAATCCCAGCCCTGCCACTTTTTTAATCCATAGGTTAAAGATCACATATGGCCTTGGGCAAGAGACTTAATCCTTTCTGAGCCTCAATTTTATAACAGTAAATGGATTTTAAGATAAGGATAAATTATATAAAAGTATCTGACAAAAAATAGATTTTCAATAAATGGTAATTTAAAATATTAACAATGATAACAACAATAATAATATCCATGAACCTTCCGATAGAAACTAAGTGCATTTTTAATTAAAATATTGAGAAATAAAGGGCAACAGGTATTGCTATAAAAATTAGTAAATATGACAGAATTCACCATTAGTTGGTCACAGCTATGAACTGGTGGAGTCTTTCTACAAAACAAACATCAGAGATGTTTGCCAATCAGTCTTATTTGTCCAAAGGGTGGTTAAAATTTCACTTAAATCATAACTCTTTAAGCCATTGCTTTGAATCAGCATTTCCCCTCCTATTAAAATTTAAAAACTCTGCTAGTTTATACATGTGACCAACTCTTGTTCTTTTTTGTTAGTGTTTCCCTCTAGTTGTTTCCCAAGTGTTTCTTTTTGGGTAAATTATTTGTCCAACTGTATAAGGCTAAGGAGATTTGTTTTTTGGTGTGGATTTTTCAGTAGGTATTTATAATACGAGAAGGAGTTTAATAACCAGTTTTTAAAGTCTGTGGGGACAGAGCCAGGAGTTCAGTTTCCAGGCTCTCGGACTCACGTGGAAAGGTAGTGGCTCAGGTAGTAAATGGCCATCAACTGTGATTAGATGGCCATTAGCTGTGGCTAGTTGGCTGTCAGCTGTAATCACTGAGACATTGGCCACTAATATAATTGCCGTGGCTACCGCTAGCAGCAAATGGGGGGCTAGCAAGGGTGGATTGTGGATTGCAGATCGCAGAGAGGCGGATGCCAGCGAGACTATAGTGGTCTGACTCCCCTATCTATGGCTCCGTGGGTGTTCCTTTTTGGCCTCACCACGTCCTGCGTTCTTATGTGGGGAGCATGACCCGGCATGACACCCTGCATGACAGACCTCATGCCCATAGGTATATTTTAATGTGAGTTCTTTATCTTTCATAGTAGAATATTAATAGATTCTGTATAAATTTGATAAAAGTTTAAATGAAGAAATATGATATTAATCTAAAAGCAGAAACTGTTAACAGGGGTGATTTCTTGGAAATGAATTAGGGGCTGGGGAGGAAAGGAGAGTTGGGAAGGAGAGGGATACTTTTATTTTTAATTTTAAGCTTTTTATTCTAATTTCTTATTATGTGCATGTAATTATTTTCCAACAAAAATTAGATTAATTAAAAATAAATAAAACTGTTTTAACACATGCCTCATTAATGTTTATATATTTAATAAATAATTATCATAAACTACCCTTCCACCTCTGCTTATATTTGATTTTTTATTATATTTATTTTTATTTCTTATATTTAATGTTTTAATACTCTAAATAAGTGGTTACCTTATTTAATACTTTTTTAATACTCTAAATAAGTGGTTACCTTATTTAATACTTTTTTAATACTCTAAATAAGTGGTTACCTTATTAACTTTAAATAATATATATTTTTTTTATTTTTATTTTTATTTTATTTTATTTTTTATTAGTTTCAGGTGTACAAGACAAGGTAATACTTAGACGCCCACCATCTACATCCCTCACACTGTGAACCCCCCTCCCCCCTAAATAATATATTTAAAGGTTTAATTCTTGATTTATCAAATTTTGTATGGTTTAAGTACCCACAATGAAAAATGAGAATCCTACCCTTCTTTATATTTCTACCTTCCAGTTTTTCTTAGTTACATTAATATGTGTCTGAATAACATTGTGTGATATTAATTTATGTTTTCATGCTTCCATTTCTCCATTCAAACAAGTAACAGCCTCTGAATTTTATCATTTCAGGGGAGGTACAGGTTGGGGAGAAAAGCAGAATTAGCCTGCAAAATTTTTACTGGCTTTTATATTCCATCAGCTGAAGCTCATTGAGGAACAAGGATTTGAGGGAGGGAAGCATGGTGACGTGGAGAAGCAAGAGGTGGGGAGAGGCTTCTCCCCCAGCGATTCCATGAGGGTTGGGTGGTGGTAAGAAGCTACATGGAACTCAAACACTGCTCCAGGTAGAGTCCTGAGAAGGGGACAAGCCTCAGAAGGGATATCTGGGGAAGGCAGATCTCTAGCACAGGTTTCCCAACCTCAGCTAAGAGTCCCTTGCCACAAAGGAGCAGAGATCAGCTGCATTGGAAACCATCATTCATTGAGGATCTCAGTTACCTGGATGTACAGGTTACTAATGCTTTGATAACTGTGTACCTTGACAGGAGCCAGGGAGGGCAGAGAAACCCCAAGAATGTCTGCAGTTACATTTCCCATCAAACAGGGTGTATGGGAGTGGTGAAAAGAGAGAGGGGATATTTCCCAGAAGCAGAAATTAAATCGAAGTGTAGAAATTAAAGTGACATTTCTTTGAACACTTGAGTTTGTTGTTTGAGATCCATACCCTGCCACATAATTTTTTAATTATCAAGGTGTATGGTATTTATATGCTACTCTGTAATGTAATTATTAAATCTCCTATGCTTTGGGCATTATTTGATACTCGAAAGTGAAAACTAATGGACAGGATGTATGATATCATAATTACATAAGTATTATTCACTATAACCAAATATTGTGATTGGACTGACTTAGAAGGAAATTGAATCCTATAACATTAAAACTTTGCTGCTTAAATCTTTCCTTCACTTGTTCTGATTCTACTTAGTTGCCACCATTATTGTAAAACTTGGCACCTTGGATTCCTATTTTTGTGCTGAACTCCTCAAGTAATTTTTTTTCATGTAGGAAGCATGAATGGTAAACTTTTTAACTCCCAGAAGTCTTTTTTTTTTTGTCCTCATGCTTAATTAAGAATAAAACGAAGTTCAAAAAAATTTTGTCTTAAACCCTTGAAGACATTACTACCTTTTCTTCTATATTTTTTTTGTCTACTTGCTTTAACATAAATTTAGGGAAGTGAATTGAAGTCTCCATCTCTCGTGTTTCTATTTCTCCTTGTACCTCCTATAGTTTTCGCTTTATGAATATTGATGCTGTGTTATTTGGTGCATAGATTTTATATCTTCATTGTGAATTCTGCTTTTAATATTATAAAGTGCCTTGTTTAATGCTTTTTTTGGCCCAAATTCTGAAGTTACTATAAGTCTGGCTTTGATTTTTATCTCAGGCCCCAATACTCTCACCAGGAAGCATCTTAAATGAACTCTACTGATGGTTGCTCCATCAACTCTATTTGAATTTGCTGATGCTGAATCTGGAACTTATCTGAGCCTTCTTAGAAAGAACCTGGCCTGGTGTCCTGAGAGACAATTTCTTCTCTTGATTTTCGAGAAATTCAAACCCATTTGCTTTCTGTTTTCTAGGTAGTACTCAAAATTTCTGGCACACTGATGATACTGTAATCGTTTTTCTACTGATATGGTATGTGATTTTTAAAAATATCTGTATTGAAATTTCAGTGGGAGGTGGGAGGGTTTTGCATTTGTTTAATGCGATTAATTATGTATCACAGACTACACCTTGACCTGAAGCCTTTCCTACAAGAGATTTTAACAATAAGTTCCACATTTAGAGGAATATAACATTGTTTAATGTCCATCCATTTTCTTCTTCCCTCTTTAATTCTTCAACATGCATTGCATATGCACACATAATCATTTAATTTATCATTAGTTTACATTTTTTCTTAATTTTCATTAAAATCCTCAGTGCTTATGCTGTCTTCTCTCTTCATCCCCAAAATGTAAAATTCTGGAAAGACCTATTTGAATGATGTATCTCTAGTGAGCACTCAAAAATTTCAGTGTACATTTTAGGAGATATTACTGTTATGTAACTATTATAGAATGGCATAATTCCAAAGGGAATTATGGCAATTTGTACTCAGAATACAGTACAATAATAAAAAATATATCAGTAACTTCAAAGGTTTGAATAAATTACTTGTATGTGATTTTTTTCTTATACATTCTACACATTATCAGCTTCAAGGCATTTTAAAGCTAGTGGCTGATAATACTTGCAATGTCAGTTTTTTCTTTATATGCTAAATAAGAAAACAGAAATATATTCAATTGAACTACTGTGAATATATGTGAAATCATTACATACCTGATCTTAAATCCTCCTTTTGGAAGATAAATCTTTTTTCTTTTTAAATAAAAACAGTTCATCACTTTTTAGCTGCATCGGAATCTGTATTACCACTTTTCATTTTGGAAATCTAATTGCTTGAATCCTCCTTTAAAGGAACCAAGTAGCAATACAGAGGACTCACCACGTGGTGGCATCTGAAAGCCCCCAAATCAGCATCGTAAAGTGACATACCAGTACGAGGCATGTGTCCAAAAATTTAGGCACACAGTTAATTACCTTATAGGTAACAACAGGAAATAAATAGAGCCATCATATTAAAAGGATGCTGGAAATGTTTTATTGATTGATCTGGGTTGTGGTTACATAGGTATATACATTTTAGAAAATTCATCAAGTTATGTCTATATGTATATGTAATATCTGTGCATTTTACTATATATATATATATTTTACCTCGATAAAAAAATTAAGTGACTATAAATGAGAACCGTTTTATGTAAGCCATCTTAGTCTTTGCCTTGTTATTGAACACAATAACAAAAAATTTCAGAGGAACACATTGTGCTCTATTTCTTAACCTTAATCTAGTTACACAGAGGTTTACTTTATAATTGCTCTTAAAGTGTAAAAGGCAGATTAAAAAGTGAAAATCCAATCATCAGGTATTTTATAATCCAGAAAATCCAAGAGTTTACCCTCTGGCAAAGTGAAAGTAGTCACAGGCACCTGGCATTATAATAGGGCTGCCAAATTTAGCAAATAAAAATAAGAAACTACAGCAAATAAAAATGAATGCTTAGTTGAATGTAAATTTCTGATAAACAGCGAATCATTTTTTGGTATAAGTATATCCTCATGCAATTATCTGGTCCCATGCAATATCTGGGGCATACTCATACTAAAAAATAATTCATTGTTTATTCGAAATTCACACGTTACTGAGCATCCTGAACTTTCTTTGACAACCCTAACTATGTGGCAAGCTGCACAGGTAGAGGCAATTCTCAGTGGTCCACTGAGTGGAAGGTCAAGGAAAGGAAAGAGGAAGAAGAAAAGTCTTAAAATAAATTAGCCTGATGCTAAGACCCTATTTGAATGGAATTTGCTGAGTTCAACCATTATTGCAATACTTCAGAAGTTATGAATCAACATAACATAGTGAGTAATTTCTATCAACAAAAAGCAATATCCACAAATGTTTAAGAGTCATCAGTGTTTCTCCTAAAATCTGTGTATCTCTCGTAGCATCGGCTTATCTTCTGATCACTTTAGATAAAGATACTGTGGAAGATAGCTTTGATTTTCATTCTGTATCTAAAGTTTTTCTAATTCGTAGCCAATGATTAGGAGTGTGAAGTTTCAAGGTAGGTTGTTTTGTTTTTATTCTACAAATAGTCTCTGACAGACTGCCATGTGCCAGGAACCCATATTAGACCCAAAGGACAGGATAATGACATAGTTTTTCCTACAGAGCTGAGTTTAGGCCTTAGGGGACTGTAAGATAAATAAATGATAGATAGATAGATAGATAGATAGATAGATAGATAGATAGATAGATAGATAGATAGATAATGTACACTAGTAAAACATTACCTAACAGTGATGGATGACTGCTGTTTGCTGCTCAGCGTAACTCTTTCTTTTGGGAAACCATCCAGACAATTTTCTATGTTATGAATATTTAGTTGAGTGAAATTGACCCCAAAACCATCACCATGATTGATGATGACTGATTCAAAGATGGGAGTATAATCCAATTAAAACTGACTGAATCCTGAGAGGCAGTAAGTAGAGGCTTCTGGAAAAAGGAAGCATTCACTCTTGCCTTTGGTAATGGCCACTGTGTTTCTAATTTGAGGGAAGCCATCCAGATGCTCAGGGCCATCAGGTACCATTCACATGTGCAAAAGATGGAGTCAACACCCAGAAAAAGCATTGGTGACATTGTGGAGCCTTGATTCAAGATGAATCTGAGACTCCTCACAGAGTTTTCAGTTAAATTGAGCCAATAAATACACTCATTTCTTAGGGCAGTTTGAGTTTCAGTTTTCTGTGTTTCACTGATGCAATAAAAGTCATAGAAAAAAATGAAGGTTTCTTTTTCATTCCCAGCCCCCACTTGCAACCCCTAGAGATAATCACTGTTACAATTCTTTCAGACATTTGCGTGGATATGTATAAGTAGCCTTTTCACGTGAATAGGAGTGTATTGTACATATGGTTCCATCACTTGCTCTCTTTTTAAACTTATGTTGTACTGTGGACATCTTCATTTGTCAATGCATAATATTCTGTAAATTGGATGTAGCATCATTCATCTGTCTTTCATTAATGGAAATTATTTTTTCCTCAATTTATTTCACTATGATAAACAATACATACATATATATATATATATACATATATATATATATATATATATATATATATATATATATATATATATATCTTTTGTGCATTTATACAACTCTATCCAATGGAAAAATTTCTAGAAATGGAATTGCTCTTTAAAAGGTAATGTACATTTCAAATTTTGCCCTTCAGAATGGTTATACCAATTCACATTGTTCTCCTCACCATTGCTGACACTGTTTTATCAAATTTAAGAAATTTTGTCAGTATGAAAGTGGAAAGCAGTATACTTTTCTTGATTTGCATTTGTTTAATGAGTATATACAACACACATGGACAGACCCATTCATATTTAGGCTATTTTATAAATTCATTAACTATTTTCCTATAAATTCCCCATTTATATCTTTTGCTGAATTTTCTATTAGGTCATTTGTCTTTTCCTTATTGATTTGCTTTTATATATGTGAAAAAATTGATCCTTTCCTCATACATGTGTTGATATATTTTTCCAAGTTTATTGTTTGTCCTTCAGCATTGTTTTATTTTTTTATTTTTTAAGCATAGCATTTCACAAATACAGAAAACAGGAGAGAATTATATAATAAGCACCTATATGCCCACCATCCAATTTTAATGTTACCATTTTGCATTATTTGCTTCACCTTTTTAATGAGAAAAGAATAAAATGTTAAAGGTACAGTCGAAGCTTCTTTTATACTCTTACTGGTCCCATTCCTCTCCACCCTTCCCCAGAGATAAACACCACCTGAAAACCCCTCAGATGCACCAAAGGTTTAGATATTTTCCTGTGTCTTTCAGAGAAAAATAAAAGACAATAATAACAAATTGACTGTTAACAGTTGTTCCCAAGTAAGTCTCTCCAGGATCTGCAAGCAGCATTCTAAGAGAGATTAATTTCATATTATTACAATAGTAAGGCTGGCAAAATTCCCGTGAGAAACTATTCACAAACTGTGCCAGCCTTCTGATTAATGTTGCTAATAAAAAATAGAGAAAAATCTGCTCATCAAACTTGCCTCAAATGAGGTCATTGGGTTATGATCAGATATATATTATATATTATAATCTATTTTGACCCCAGGAAAGTTTTAATAGGCCACACTATCTCTTTCTGCCCTCTCTGAAGCATATATTACTTGGGGGTCAAAACCCTTGTGTCTGCCCTATAAAAGGTGATGGTCAAGGGGGCTGGGGTTTTCAGATCCACTTGAATATGTGAAAAATGAAGAAATTTCACAGAGTGATGAAACCAATGTGGTCATGTCTGAACATTTTTGCAGAAAGAATTAAAAGACACTTAAACAAATCTTTGAATAACCTCTAGTCTTTTGATATTCTGAAACTTCTACCCCATTGCTTATTTTTTAAAGGAACCAAATTAGGCTTAGCCTAAACAATGGAGTCACCTGTGAGTTTGACAAGCACATTAAACGGTATACTTCCATGGCTTTATAGATTTTTTTTCACAGACCGATGTTTCTTTTAAAAATCTGTATAATGTAATTTTGTGAAGTTTTAAGTTTATATAAATTGCATTATACCGTGCATATCGTTCTTCAATTTGTTATGGTTAATGAGCATGACTTCAAAATTCATCCATGTTGATACATATAGGTTGAGTATTCATTTTAACTTCTGAATAGCATTTTATTTTGTGAATTTACTTTTTCTATTTTCAAATTAATGAGCATTTAGATTATTCCCCCTTTTCCTTCTAGTAAAAATAATGCTGCATGGGACATATGAGGTATGATCAACAAATATGGTAAATGTTTAAATTTTAAAAATATTTATTACAGTAAAAGACACATTGCCCTTAATCCTACTCAAAATATTCCCCCTCTCTTTGAACACACTTATCCCATCATTCTTGCCACTTTCTGAAGCAGTTCTGGAAGTCCTCTTTTGTGAGTGTCTTTAGTTGCACTGTCATGGCTGCTTTGATGTCCTGAATCGATTCAAAACATTTACCTTTCATGGTCATTTTGACTTTGGGGAAGAGCCAGAAGTCGCACAATGCCAGATCTGGAGAATAAGGCGGATGAGGACACACCATAATGTTTTGTTTGACAGAAAGTACCATATACCAGAAGCAATGTGTGACACAGAGCATTGTCATGATGGAGGATGATTTATGGCACACTTTAAAACACACCTTCTCTCAACTGTAGCTCACACCTGACTAACTGCACTGAACAAGCTGAAACTTGTCACACACGTTACTAAGGTTTGATGGGCCACTTGTGGTGTTAAAGATCCCTGCCTTTTTCTGGTGAATGGCACTGGGCAGCAGCAGTCACTATATTTTTTTTTAATCACACCTTGTATGTCCTTGTGCACATGTCTGAAAATTTCTCTAGTGTATCTATCCACAACTGAAACTGTTGGGTTGTGAATCCTGCACAACTCTTTACTGGATGTTACCAAATTGCTCTTCAAAATGGTTGTATCATACAATCTATACCCCAGCAGCAATTTACCTATATCCTTTCTGTCTCTGCTATTTTTGTTTTGGAATTGTATGATTTTGATAATAGTATAATTTATCAAACTATTATCTTATGGCTCCTAGCGTGTGTGTGTGTATTGTCATGTTTACAGGGATTTGTGTGTGTGTGTTGTCATGTTTATATGGTTTTGTGTGTGTGTGTGTGTGTGTGTGTGTGTGTGTGTGTGTGGTTTAGTTTTGGTAGTAAATGTTATTGCAGCTTAACTTGCAAATATAGTTTTGTTGTTCATTTTGTTTCACAGTGATGAAATTAAAAAATAGTGCTAATAGTCCAGAAATCTGACAATCCTGTAGCATGAGTCTATCCAAATTATACAACACTTTGCCTGCCAAATATTAAGAGGAGCTAATAATAAAGTGGAATTAAATTCAGAAAACTGTGACTGGGAAACTATGCTCAACACTGTAGGTAATAGCCAGACGTTGTTCATTGAAAGGTTTTTGCTCACTGCACAGAACTGGGTTATCTAATGCAGCAGTAATAACTGTATCAGGTCCAGGGTGAATAGTTAATCTGAAGGGTTCCAGGACTGATATTTCTTTCCCTCTATCTTCTTTGTCCTACTTCTTTTGAACAGTGTTCACTTTCTCTTCCTTATCAGGTCAATCTCAAAGTTTCAGGAAAGTCCTAGATGTAACAAAGTTCAAGCTAAAAATTTTTGCAGTGTAAGCTTATTCAAGGCATTAAACTTTCTCATGCTATCCCAACTAAAAATAAACTAAAGCTCCAAACCTGTAGGATAACCAGATGTGACATCTGCTGAGCTGTCCTATATAAATAAGCAATAAATTACAGAGTGAACAAGGCATGTAGCAGGTGTGGTAAATCAGGAATGGCTTTTTGACATAAATTGATGATATTTTTACTTCTAGAAAAATCGGAGGTATTTTCTTATTTTACACATTCAACCTTTTTTTGTGAAACATTGTTTCATAATAGTTTAAAATCTAGCAACTGTTTATTACACTATTTCTGGGTGTATGTGTGTGTGTGTGGGGGGGGGAAGATATAGCTTTCTCCATCTACATTTCCCTAAATGAAGAATTTTGCCTCCAGATGTGCATTACTCCAAATTATGTGTGAAATTTCCCTTGAAGAAAGCACAACTACTTTAGAAAAGTTTAAATTCTGCATGTTTTTAAATATTTCATGGTTTTTAGAAGGTGGCAAAGTCTTTACACCTTTTTGGCCAGACCTAGGTTTTTTAATTTAAAAATTTAAAGAAAACAAATGAGTCTTCACTCAAGACACATGGAAAGACATCCGTCGTTTACGAGCCTTCTCAGACCCTTATGGTAAGGAATTCGTAATCCTATTCTCAACACTGCAGACTCCAAGTTTCTCTTGGTTACAATTTGCATTGCAACATCTCTTACTTACCTATTATAGTAGCCACCCTGGCCCTTATCTGCGGTTTCTCTTTCCGAGGTTTCAGTTATCTACAGTCAACCATGGTCCAAAAATATTAAATAGAAAATTCCAGGAATAAGTAATTCCTAAATTTTAAATTGTGCCCCATGCTGAATAGTGTGATGAAATCTCACACTGTCCCAAGCTGTTCTGCTGTCCCGCCTGGATGTGAATCATCCTGTGTCCAGCATGTCCACACTGTATATGTTCTCTACCAATTAGACACTTAGTAGCCATCTTGGTTAGCAGATCGATTATCATGGTATTGCTGTGCTTGTATTCAAGTAGCCCTTATTTTACTTAATAATGGCCCCAAATTGCAAGAGTTGTGATTCTGGCAATTCGGATAAGCCAAAGAGAAGCTGTAAAGTGCTTCTGTTAAGTGAAAAGGCGAAAGTTCTTGACAATAAGACAAAAAAATCGTATGCTGAGGTTGCTAAGATCTACGGCAAGAATGAATCTTCTATCTGTGAAATTGTGAAGGAGAAAGAAATTCATGCTAGTGTTGCTGTCGCACCTCAAACTGCAAAAGTTACATCCACAATGTGTGATAAGTGCTTAGCTAAGATGGATAAGCATTAAATTTGTGGGTGGAAGACGTGAACAGAGAACGTGTTCTGATTGAGGGAGCATTGAGCCCATATGAAGACTTCAGAAAGGGTCCCCTGAAAGGAGTGACCACATCACATAATTTTTATTACAGTATATTGTTGTAATTGTCCTATTTTATTATTAGTTATTTGTATTCACCTCTTACTGTGCCTAATTTATAAATTAAATTATCATAGATATTTATGTATAGGAGAAAACATAGTATACATAGGGTTTGGTACTGTCTGCTGTTTTAGGCATCTGGGGGGGTCTTAGAACATATACCACGTGAAAAGGGTGGATTGCTGTATCTTTTGGTTATTTAATTATTGGAACTCACTGCTCCATAACCCTGTGCTTGCCATTTACCTTCCGTCTGCCTTCCTGATTTCTCACTCCTACCTTTCGTCAACTTCAGCTCTCAGGTGAAATGGGTAAATTCAGACCTGAAGGGGGAAATGACTTGTTTTGGATGACAGAGATGTTGGATTTAGAAGAGCTGCTTGGGAAGCAGACATTTGTTCTGAGCATGAAAGCTCAAGTTCTTCCAGGCCATTGCTATCTCGGCCTAGAAATAAGACTCTATAGGACACTTAGTTTAATTGTTTCAAGACAGACTTCTTAATTCTTTGAATGTTTAAATCCCATCATTATGAGCCCATTGTTTTTTGTCCCGTTTAGGACATTTCAACAGCACTAGTCAAAGGTGTGCAAATCTTTTTAGAGGAGATGAAGCTACATGTAGTTATTCATTCAATTGGTGAGTGACTACTATCTTAGGATACTACCTATATGTAGTGAAGCCTAGAAGAGAGGTCTAGATACAAAGAGTAATATTTAATCTATTAAGATCTCTTTTTGTAGTTCCCACTAGATACTAAGTGGTTAATTCATAATTCATAATACATAGTTTACTGTATTATAATTGTCAATGAGTGAAAATACTGGCTAAAAGCATTGGCTGAGCTGCGCCCTGCTGTGAAATCTTTTATGTATGAAATGTAAACATACTATATCACATGACAATAGGCATAGGCCTTTTAAGAAGTCATAGGGATCAAAGACAAAAATCGTTTAATATGACAATCGATGTATTCACAAGATTCAAAATGAGTTAATTGTTCCTGTTTCAGATATTACCCTGAGAAAAAATTTTTTTCTCAGCACATATTGACTATAGTTTGAAGGATAAAGAGCATAATATAACCTTTGAGTCCTGAGAAGAGCAATTTCAGCAATGTATTTAATGTCTTAAATTGCTTTTATTATTGTCTTTGATGGTATGTAGAAAAAGTTAATAGATCCTCTCCTTCACATCTGGAACTTATAAATCAATCCTGTTTACATAGTAGTATGTGTCTCTCTGTGCTCACTAATAAACTAGCCGGTTGGGATTCATCTCTTCCTAATTAGAGAACATGCTGCAGATTTATCATTCTGAATGAGAGCAATAGTGTTTAACGTGTTTCTCTGATCCTTCTTGCTTTATTATCCATTAAACAACCCATAATGGTTATTCGCTTGTTATACAGAGTATGGGGTGAGAAAATAACATGGGATTTGAATAACATGGGAAGCTTGGATCTGAATCCAGGCCTCTAACTAGCTGTGTGACCTCAGGCATGTTACCTAGTCTCTCTGAGCTTCAGACTCTTCATCTGTAAAACAGAATCATTATAGTTACCTCACAAGACAGTTATGATTATTAAATGATTTAACACATGGGGACAGCATCACACAATACCTTTTTTAAAACTTTTAGTTATTGAAAATTTCAAACATATTTTAGAGAGAAGAAGGTGGTACTCTTGTGTACCTGTTACCCAGCTTCAACAATCGTCTGTTCATGGTCAGTGATGTCCATCTATGCTCCATTCAATGCCTCCTCTCCCCCAAAAAGGAATATTATAAGACAAATTACAGATATCATATAATTTCCATCCTTAACTATTTTAGTATGTATTGCTAAAAGGTAAAATATCTTTTTAAAAGCATAACTATAAAACCATTATCATATTTTAAAATTTTAACAAATATCCAGTCAGTGTCCATTTCTCCAATTATCTCATAAAAGTTTTTACAATTATTTTGTTTGACTTAGAATTTAGATAAGGTCTACACATAGCATTTGGCTGACCTGTTTTTTTCAGTCTAATCTACAATTGCACTATTCAATACGGTCACCAGTCACATGTGGCTATTTAAATTTAACATCAATTAATTAAAATTAAATAAAATTAAAACTTCAGTTTCTCAGCTGCAATAGCCACATTTCAAGTGCCAAATAGTTACAGGGAGAGTGCAGATATAGAATATTTCCACCATTGCACGAAGAATTATGAGACAGAGCTGACATACAAGTCTCTCTTCCCTCTGTTTTATTCTTTGTACTTAAATTATTCGAAAGAAAAAAGTCATTTGCCTTATAGAATTTCCCACATTCTGGATTTTTCTGATTGAATTCCCATGATGTCATTTAACGTGTTCCTTAGTCCTCTGCATATAATTGATGGTTAGAGCTAGTGACTGAAATGCTGTTCACCTGTTTTGTTAGCTCAAGTTCCACAAAGTGACCTTAATACATAATTTGACCTATCTAAATATCAGTTCCTTTGTATACAAAATGGGAATAGTAACAGTACCTATACCAGAGGGGTCTTGTGAAGATTAAATGAGATAATTAACGTAAAGTGCTTAGGCTGGTGCATGGCACACTCTACAAACTAAGTACATACTGGGGATGCCAAAAAATGTACACAAGTGGACACTTTGGTCAACGTTGCTCAAGCAGTAGTTCGCCATAATCAGAAGTGTCTGGACACTGACATTACCCACTTTGAGCACCTCTTGTAATTAAGAAGTCAAATGTGACTTGTATTCATCTTTTGTTATCAGTATATATTTAGTATTACAATTTTAATACAGTTTTCCTTTCTTAAAATGTGTATACATTTTTTGGCACCCTCTGTATTAGTTATTATTTGTGTTACTATACTTGTTATTAGGCAGTGATTCTCAAATCGCAGTCCATGGATTGGCGGCCTCAAAAAAAAAAAGCTTTCTAGAGATTTTTAACTAAGTAGTTTGGGATATGGTAAAAAATCTGTAACAAGTTCTTCATCATAATGATGCAGTTATAAGTTTGGAAACTGATGGCTTTGTGATGTGTCAACTTGGCTTGCTGAACTACAGTCCCCCAAATTTCCTTTCTAATAGTGCTACCTGTTAGGATAGATGACAAGAGATCTTGTCTTGTAAGAGTTGGAGGAGGAAAGGGAGGCAGCAGCCATTTTGTAGCATGCATATACCTTCTCCCAGTTATTCAATCAAGCATAATTTAGGTGCTACTATGAAAATATTTTACAGTTGTAATTAAAATTCCTAAATAGTTGACTGTAAGTTATCAAAAGGGAGATTATCCTACATGGCCCGACTTAATTAATTGGAAGATTTTAAAAAGAGGGCTTAGTCTAGGCCCAGTTGCCTTCACTGGCGATTTCTACCAAATATTTTAAGAAGAATTAATACCACTTCTTCACAAACTCTTCTAAAATATAGAACAGGAGTGAATACTTCTCAACTTATTTTATGAAGCCAGTGTTACCATGGCAAAATCAAATATATCACAAGAAAAGAAAATTAGGGAACAATATCACTTATGAATATAGACATAAAAATCCTTAACAAAATACTGGCAAACTGAATCCAGCAACATATAAAAAGGAGTATACATCATAACCAAGAGAGATTCATCCCAGAAATGCAAGGTTGATTTAATAATTGAAATGAATTAATGTAATATACTATATCAATAGAATAAAGGACAAAGCCCATACAATTATTTCAATAGATGCAGAAAAAGTATTTGATAAAATTCAATGCCTCTTTATGATAGAAGCAATCAATAGAAGGGAAAAAACCAGGAACAGAAGGGAATTTCCTCAACCTAATAAAGGACATCTACAAAAAAACTTTCTCCAGGAAGCCCATGTTTTCTTGTTGTTGTTGTTGTTCTTCCATTCTAAAAATTTAACTTATACCTGATTCCACATAGGGAAGTCTGGGATAATCCAATGTTCAGGCCTGGAGGGTGAAACTGTTTTCTAAGTGTGGGGTTCAATTTTAAGAAGTCCACTTGCCCACAGTTATATGCCATATGATCTACTCTAGTCTTTATTAATAATAAAGGTGATATTTTGCCTCATCTTAGCCCTAAACGCCTATACTCTATATTACTTTTCAATTGGTTCAGACTGATACAGGGAAGAGGGGTGATAGTTACCCTCTCAAAGACCCCAGGGTGAGGCAACAGAAGGAACAATTTACAGGAAAGTTTTAGACATACACAATAGTCAGTTCCAGAGTAACGATTAGAATCTTAGGCATTTTCTAAAAGTTGGAAAGGATCCTACAGATCATTTAGCAGCTAGATTCTCATCCACAGAGGTTAAGTAATATATACAAAGCTACCCAGTCATGTAGTGACATATCAGAACTAGAATCCAAATTTTTTTTCAGCTCAATGCACTTTCCACCACACCCTGCTGCTTCCTTAATATGCTGAGATTAAAAAAAAAAAGGACATTGTGCTGTTTTTTAATCATCTAATCTGCTTCCCTGAAGATCAGAATTTGTCGTTGCTATAGATGAAGAAATAAATGCACTTAAGTTGAAGAATTTTCCCGTGGTAATAGGGCTTATCAGAGGTAGCACTGGAAATGAAAACTGGTACTCTAATTTTAATTGAAGGCTGTACTCATGAGATCATCTTTTTTCTATCAAAATGTCAAACTGAAATACATAGAAAAGTGGGACACCATGGAAATACAGCCACTGTGGCAGGGTCTCTGGTTCATATGTTAATTCAACTGACAATCTCTGGTTCTTTTTCTGACATGATGTCATAGTATGCTGTGGTATTAAAATTTCCTCCTATAAGAATAGAAGGAAATAAGGAGAATGGGGTGTCACTGCCTAATTCCAAAGCCTGTGATCTTAATTAATTATGATGTTAACTGCCTCCCCAGATGTGTAAAGTGCAAAGGCAAATGTTTAGACAATAAAATGAAAGTTCAGGCAACTTTCTAGAAGCAGTTAATTTATATGATATTCATAAAAGAAATAGAATTTAGCACTTGGCTATTACAGCTTTCTTTAAATAATAGTGCCTGGGAACTTATTGGTGGAAATGCGATAATGTGAAAGAAAGATACACAGTAGGCCACCAAGATGACAGCAGCTCTTTAATCAGGCCATTTGTTTTTGAGTTTCTACAAAATCTACAAATGGATTTGATTTTGATTTTCCATAAAAAGAATCTTATCTGCTTTCCATGTTGACAAATGTCCACTCATCAAGTAGTTTTTGAGCATCCACTATGTATCAAGCACTGTTTTAGGCACTGGGGATAGAGTTATAAATTGAACTGAGTCCCTGATCTCATTGAGCAGAAAGTACTACAAAATGATAAACACAATAAAATCACTTATTTGCTCCTTTTAGAGATAGGCATAACTCTACTTTACATAAAGTTGCTATATTTGTGTCCTTAGAAAAGAAAAAAAACAATGCCAGTATAGCTCCTTCTTAATACTTCAAATTAAACACTAGTTCATTAAAGCCCTGAAGATATTAGACAATAAAAATATTTGTTTATCTCTATTTCCTTGACTTATTTGACCATTGAAACTTTTTCTTTTTCATTTTGGGATGGCACTTCTTAAGTTCTTGTGGAATGAATGTTCCAAAGAAACCAGTTTTATAAAATACTGAACCGAAAGAGCTCTTTGCATTGTTGATTTTGTTTTTATATATGTTCTATGATTCTGTATCGGTTTTAGTTTTTATTTTAGACAGTTCAGTTTTGGAAGACACAATGGATCGGTACTAGCTCAAATACATAGTAATAATCAACTATATTATAATAAGGGTCTATAGGACATCCTTTTTTTCTTACCATTTCCAGGTTGATTTATTTCTGTATACCATAACTTTGAAAAACCTTTAAATTGTATAATAAAGCACAGAAACAGAAAACTAAACAAAACAAATAGAGAGCTTAGTGAATAATTTTAAGGTGAATACCCTCACAGCCACCACTCATATCAAGAAATAGAATTATTCTAGTCATCTCAGAAGTCCTTCATATATGTCCCATACAATTCACAGTCTCCTCTCTTCCTCCAAAATCCCCCCTATCCTGACTGTCGTAGCAATCACTCTCTTGCATTTTTTAAAAAGTAGTTTCAGGCGTACAAAGCAATGTAATAGTTAGACATTTAAATTCCTCATAAAGTGATAACCCCCCCTCCAAGCTACCACCCCTCTGACATCTTATATACCAGGGGTGTCAATACTGAGGCCCGCAGGACAACTGCGGTCCGCAATCCATTGTTAATTGGCCCACAGCAAATTCCAAAAATATATTTAGTTTACTTAAATAAACCAGGTGAGGCAATATGTACTTCACCTCGAGTGAGCGGCCTGGCTGTTTGTGTATTTTACCGTATATGGCCCTTGGTAAAAAACGTTGAAAAAAGTTTGGACACCCCTGTTATATACCATCGACTATCTTCCCTATGTTGTACTTCATGTCCCGTGACTATATCTGTTGTGGAGCTCAGTCTGGTTGACACATAAGAGTATCTTACAATTTGGATTTTGCTAATTGTACACTCATATCTAGTTCAACATGTTCCTGTGCCTTCCATACCTATATATATCTATATGTCAATTTAGTTATAGTTGACATTCAATATTATTCTACTTGAGCTCTTCAGGTGTATATAGCACATTGGTCAGGCCTCTACACAGTCTGTGACATGATCCCCATGATGAGTCCAGTGCCCGTCTGGCACCTTACATGATCTCTACAACATTGTTGATTATATTCCCCACACTGTATTAACTTCCAATTTGTACTTCTTTATGCCTTCACCTTT
The DNA here is from genome assembly GCF_964194185.1 of Rhinolophus hipposideros. Lineage (NCBI taxonomy): Eukaryota > Metazoa > Chordata > Mammalia > Chiroptera > Rhinolophidae > Rhinolophus > Rhinolophus hipposideros. Next base: position 64,297,238 of record NC_138051.1, read on the forward strand.
TTCACCCTGCCCCCAACCCCATTTCCATCTATCACCCTGATAGATCTGGTACCTATCTGGCACCATACCTAGTTATTAAAAATATGGAATGCTTCACGAATTTGTGTCATCCTTGCACAGGGGCCATGCTAATCTCTGTATCATTCCAATTTTTTAAAAATTTATTGGGGTGACAATTGTTAGTAAAATTACATAGATTTCAGGTGTACAACTCTGTATTACATCATCTATAAATCCCATTGTGTGTTCACCACTCAGAGTCAGTTCTCTTTCCATCACCATATATTTGATGTATCATTCCACTTTTAGTATGAGCTGCTGAGGTGAGCACCCCTCTTTCATTTCTTTACACTATAGTTTAGTCTTGCCCGTTTTAAAAATACAACAACAAAAAGCACACTTTGTTATGTCTTTGAAGTCTCTTTTAATCTACAGGTTCTCTCTCCTCCTTTCTTTTTCTTCTACTTTATCTGTTGTGGAGCTCAGTCTGGTTGACACATAAGAGTATCTCACAATTTGGATTTTGCTGATTGTACACTCAGATCTAGTTCAACATGTTCCTGTGCCTTCCATGTTTCCTAGAAACTGGCAGCTGACTCCAGATGCTTCATCAGGCTCAGATTCGTTCCCTTTGTGTTCTTTTTAAAGAATGTCTGGTTTTCACTTTTTAAAAAATGTACTTAATGTTAGCAGCCATTGACATTGAATTCCAATACAAAACACAAGGAAACAACATAAAGCAGATGAGATACTTCCTTTTCAACTTATTCCATTCTTTATGCAAAAGAGAGTATATATGAAATGTGGGATTCCATTATGTAATTTATTATAATTTTGAAATTTTGATTTTATTGTAGAAATTAATGTCATAAATTTATATCTGGAATTTTTATGTGCAATTTCTGACTTTGTGTTTATGGCTTTGTTATGACACAATGAGAATATTTGCTCAACTGTTTTCTGGATATACATTTAACAATTTGATAAATGAGACCTGACCATCAGCGAGAAACATAGTCACAATTTTAAAAAATTAATAAAAAAAAATCACTTACTGTGTTAAAAATAAAAGTGATCTCAAAAAGCGAATCAAAGTCTCACATTTCATTTTCACTCAATAATTTGTTTCTAAAATATTAGCCATGTTATTGTAAGCTTTGTTATAATTAATGATAGTAACTTTTATCTATATGAGCATTATTGCTTACAAAGCACTTAACAACTATTATCTCAATTAATATTTCCCAGCTTTGTGGAGTAGATGGTATTATTTCCATTTGACAGATTAGACCACAGGCTTATAGAGATTATGCAACCTGTTAAAGATCGTCCAACTATTAGGGGACAGAAAGGTGATGTAAACACAGTTCCCTTAATGCATAATTTGTTTCCTTTTCACTATTTCATTCCTTTAAATTGAGCCTTTCCTCTCATCTCACCCCATCCTGTTTGCCAGATTACAAATGGATAACTGCTTTCCCAAGTAATTTACTAGTCACCTAGCCTGAGCTCATTCAATCAACTATAACAAATCTCATTTCTTTAGAGTAGCAGAGAGCGCTTGTCCCCCAATGTTTATTTCCCCTTCAGGCCATAACAATAGAATGGCTAGCCAGGAATACAACCACCCAGAATCAAGTTCATTTTCTAGCTTACTTGGCAGGTAGGTATTGTCATGTGATGACAGTTACCATGTGTGATAGCTTTTAGGAACCTTCCTTCAAATGTGCCCCTTTTTCTTTGACACTTCCTCCATCATCCTGCCTGGTGCAGACATTCTCCTTTGGATAATTAGAATTAGGGCTGCATCCTTGGAATGTCACCCGGGTGGTAAGCTAGAAGGAGATCCTGGCTCTCAAGGACTTTTTGGAGGAAACCTGGCTGCTGTACCAATCCTGTACTGCAAAGTTCCAGCATTTTAGGCAAGAGAAAGAACTACCTTGTTTAAGCCATTAATATTTTGATCAATCCCATCCTAATATATACATTCAGTATACATTTGTGGAAATCTAGTTATCTTCCCAACATTCATTTAAGCCTTCTCTCATTTGAACCAGCCTGGCAGTTGAGTGAGACTGACCATACATCCCACATTCAGAGGGCGCCCTGACCGAGTTAGCCAGTCCTGCTCATTTCAATGTGTGGCGGTAGAGATTGGTTCAGTGATGAGCACCTAACCCAATCAGTTCATGTCCTTCCCCAGATCCAGTGGTTTGTTTGGGTATGATACAAATAGTGGGCGGTTTGGGAAAAGCACCCTCTTCCCAGAGAAGAATGTAACCCTCAATGTAAATACAGAAGCATGTAGCTTTAGAGAAATCCAGCTGAGGATATAGCTGTCTTTGAAGGCAGGCACAACTGAGAGAAATGTGTTTTCTCTCAGATTGGACTGACCCTAAAGCCTGCCCAAATTGTGGTCTTTTCAGAAAAGTGAGTCAACAAACTTCCAGTTACATTGATTAAGCTAATTTGAACTGGATTTTCTGTTCGCTGCATCCAAAGACATCTTAACTGACAAACCTATCAATGGCTTCAGGATTATATCAACATCTGGTAATGTAGACCAAATTGTCAGCAAAGTGTTTTGACCTGAGGACCTAATTTAACACAACCTTCTCATACTGTTTACCCCATTGCTTTATTCACTAATTTTATTTTCAAAGTCCTGAAGGATAATTTGGAAAGGCTGAAGTGTATGTGTTAAAATTCAAATGTAGAGCTTATCCTTTCTGGAAATACTCTTTGGTTTTTTTATGCTGTCTCATTTCTCCATCTTTTTCTATGACCATTTCTTGGCTTGTTTCTGTACTACCCTTTATTGTATTTTCTCTATTTTCTCCTCTAGCTCTCTCATGGCAGCCATGTCCGACGGCTTAATCCTGGACCCCCTGATTTAATGTGAAGTCTTTCTTGGAGGTGCTGCTCACTCATATGACTTCAAATAATCACTTTTCCAATTCATGTCTCTAACCTTCTCTTTGTGTTGTACACCTCCATTTCTACCTCCACTAGGAGACACAGCAGCCACCTAACATTCATATACTTAAAACCTAACTAACCTTTCATCTAAAACTAACTCTCTCTAAGAAGCTTTTCTACTTTGGCCTATGCACCACCATTTCTCTGAGTGTCTCAACTGCAAAATGTTGAAGTAATCCTTGTCTTCTACTTCCCCTTTTCTACCCCATAACCAAAGTGTAGATTCTTCCTTTGCAATGTTTTCAAGAACTACTACCCTGGCACAGACCTTCACAATCTCACATCTGGATAAGTGCATTTACTTTCTAACTTGTCATCCTGTCTCTACCCCTCCAAATCATTTTATATGTGGATTCGGAAATATTGCCTTGCTATGCACCTTCAGAGATGTCTGAGGACCTTTATCCTGGCATTGAAGGACTTCAAAATTGGTGCTTTACCCTGTTTTCCAAGCCCATCTTCCTCTACTTGTTGACATCAGCCAGTAAAGTGGGACCCTTATTTCTTCCCAAATGCCACATTCACATCTTTTTTGCCCACATTCTTCTCCATCATCTTATGTGCCCTCTTCCTTCTTATCTGTTGCTTAATCTTATTTCTCCTTTAAAGTGAAGCTCAAGTTTTGTTTCCTCAAAGAAGGTGCTTCTCAGGTAGATTGAGGGTCCCCTCTCCACTTTCTCCCTTCCTCTTTCAGAGTCAGATACACATAAGGCCAGCCTAATAGAAGATATTCAGCCTTTTAGCAAACCTTCTAGCAAGTGCAGGAAATACCTACAGATTATTTTACCTTATCCAAGAGTGATCTGATATTTTACAGCCTGAGGGCAAACCACTAAGAAGGGCTCTTTCTTTTCCTTTCCATCTTGAGCCTCTAGAGTTGGAAACCCCAATCCATTCTGGCAAGGAACATGACGTGGTCAAAAGACTGACAATTGGCACAAGAAGCAATGGTTTCCAGGAGCCAGGAGATTAAAAAATAAACAACAACAACAACAAAAACTCTGTAGCTACAAGAAAGGAGTCTTCTCTGATAAGGGGATGAGGGAGGATGAGATTGACATCTGGCCCCTGTGAGAGAATTTGGGGAGTAGAAAGATAGAAGAAAACAGAGGAGTCACTCCTGTATCTCCAAGGCTTGAAGTAAAAGGCTGTTTTGTACATTCTTTCAGACTATGTGAACTTGACCTATCTACAAGTGGTAACACTACTCCGGGACAAGAACAATAGTATCTCCTCCTTTCTAGAATATAAATATAATGTATCAATCAAGGTGCTGGCTGATAATAAATGGCACACTCAATGGATTGAACTGAAGAATTTAAAAAGGAACTATTATCAGAGGTATGTACATGGTTAAGGGGCCAAAAACAGGCTGGTGAAGTACCCAGGAATTAACAACAGCTGAAAGCTGTTACCACCATAGGCCTGAAGAGGCCGGGGAAGCGAGCAGTGTCACCAGAGACCCGAGGAGCTGAAACTGTGGGAGAGAGACTACCTGGCAGTGGCTGTGGCCAGAACCACAGGGGGTAGTAGGGAATAAATTCCCTTTTGTCTTCCTCCCAGCCATTGTCAGGAGCAGTGCTTCTCTTAGGCATTCCCAGTGGTAAGCCACAGGATAAAGGAGCATAGGGCATGGAATCCTTGGAAGTCATCTTTCTAAGGCATAGAGCAAGGCAGAGAAGAGCAAGGCAGAGAAGAGCAGAGAATCTGTGGTAAGGGGGAAAACCCAGAGCACTTAGCACACTGGGTTATAACAATGATTGTTCTCTATTCCGAACCCCATAGCACTTACTGCTTATACCCTCATTTCAATTGTCAGCAAACATCTCCTGAGTGTTTTCCAAAAGTATTAGATGCTTTGGGATGATACACAAATTAAGCAGACGTTGGTCTCTTTGTGAGCTCAAATCTGGACATTCAGAGTTTGCAATACTTTTGGTGGGTGCAGTGGGTTGCATGTTTCGGATTGCAGGAGCAGAGATGTGATCAGATTCTCTCTTGCAATGTGACTTCTACGTCAGGCTCCATATAAAACTAGAATGTTAGTCCAGATACTGTGGTACATCTAGTGACACCACAGCAGATTTGCAAAAGTCATCTCTGAATCCGGTGGTTGTGGCTTTCTGCTCCCCTGCCCTTGTCTCTCTCCATTCTTGTAACCCTACTTTTCTCTGTCTGCTAACCGCTGACCTCTTTGTATGTCTCTCAGAACCCGAGAGAGGATTTAAGTGGGTCAGTGTGTCCCTTTCTATCATTATTAGACAGAGGTCTTCCACAAGCTACCTCGAAAGATGAATATTTTCCTTATGATTAGTCTACAGATGAAGAATTATGCCTTGAGAAGCCAGGTCACATGATAGAAGTAAAGCAACTGTAGTGAGTATCTGTCATTTATGACTGCCCCAAATCTGAACATTTGCTCCCCATCATTACAGTTCCTCACAGTGGAAACCTTGCCTTCTCAATGTAGAACCATTTCCCTTTTCCAGCTTTCTTTCTTGTTAGGATGCAGATAGGTCATGCAGATTTTGCTAATCAGATTAAGACTTTGCTTCAGAATGGAGTTATGTGGAGGAAGAGGGAAAGTGCAGGTACAGATCCTGGCAAAGATGTCGTGGTTCTGGAGATGATGAAGTGAACCATGGAAACAAAAGAAGAAATGGGCATCCATTTGCTCTTACTCTATATCCCAGGTCCAAACTGCCTTTAGTCTTCCTGAGGATGAGGACTTCACGGAAAGAAAAGAAAAGGCCATCAAAATGGTTGTTGACATCTCACAGCCAAGGGAAACTTTAAAATGCAAAAGCGCTCTTGTGCCTCAGCCGGTGCCAAGGGAAGATGTGACTGGGCTTTCTTGCTTTTTCATCACTTTGAATATTTCCTGCCACTTCCTTCCAGCCTGCAAAGTTTCTGTTGAGAAATCATCTAATAGTCTTATTAGGGAGCATCCATGTAAGCAACTAGTTGTCTTTCTCTTGCTGCTTTTAGGATTATCCCTTTGTCTTTAACCTTTTCCATTTTAATTATGATGTGTCTTGGTGTGGGCCTCTTTGGATTCATCTACCTTCTACTCAGTTTTGCAGTCAACCTAAAACTGCTCTGAAAAATGAAGTTTATTAACTAAAAAATACAATCTGAAACTTACAGAAGAGTTGCAAGAACAGTAAAAATAACATTTTATCTTAAACCATTTGAGAGTAAGTTGCCAACCTGATGCCCCATTACCCCCAAATACTTTAGGGGGTGTATGAAGGACATTTTCCTACATAATCACAATATAACCATCAAGATCAGTAAATAAACATTGTAAATAGTACCTAAGCCTGAGACACCATTACATTTTATCAATTGTCCCAATAATATCCTTTATAGCAAAATAAAGGATCCAATTCAGGAAAATTAAAAAAAAGAATTTAGAAGCTTGAGTCAACTTTAATTGATGCCACATTTAAGGACAAATGATCAGAAATATAAACACTGGAGGTCATTAATAAAGAGCTAGAAACTTCCAATTCTTTTCACAGACTTGAAATAAAGAATTTCAGGAAGGACTAAAAGAAGAGGAAGTTAAACATTCAAACAAGTTGAGCTGATGATTGACATTATAAGAAAGAATCAGTTTTTAGAAGATGCATCAAAACACATAAAATCTCAAGTAGCTGCAATCAAAACAGCCTTCACAATACATGGCAAGAATGGAAAACAACTTTAGAAGCCCTAAACGATGCTTTAAATGAAAATTCTTATTTTCAGGGTTGTATAAAACTGTACTCAGAAGAAACTGAAAGAGAAAGGAAGATCGACCAAATGAATTCAACGGAAAAAAAGTGTTAGAAATGCTAAACAGCACATGCAAGATCTAAGTGATCAAGACAGTCCCAGCAAGCCTCAGGTGAGCATGAGCCAAAGATGAGTGATCAGGCTGCTATTCTTGGAGAAGGCAAAAAGATGGTGAGAATTTGGAACTAGCTGGAGCATATGCATTAGAAAATGGCCGCCTCCTAAAACATGAATGAGTTTTGAAAAAAATGGATTAATACAGCTTAGTTAAATACTTATTTAAAATCTCTCAAAGAAAAGAGACCAAATATCCACTAAATTAACTGAAAAAGGTAAATTAATTGATGCACTTAAAAAGTCATATCATTTTAAAAGTCAAATCGTTTCTACCCTCCCCCTGTGGACTTTCTGACCCAGCACATCACATTAACAAATGAGCTACTATTTCATCAGTTTTTGCTTGTTCCACTCTATTTTCAAAGCCGAAATTTATTTTAAAATGTTAGTCTTAAAGAATTCTCTTTTTCCACTTTACCAATAATTAATATTTGAAGTTAGTTCAGTTTTAATTTAAAATTTTATGTTAGCTAGATCAGCCTTATAACTAGAGTAAATTCAATCTATGGTATACAGAAATATACACTATGAGTTTCAAATGTCTCTGGTTGTGAGACTTTTCATGTAAGACGGTTATAAAAGTGGGTGTCATAAGGGACTTGTTGAAAAGAAACAACTAAAATGTTATCCTTATGACATCTAGAAATGGAAAAAAAGAAACAATTCATTTGTGAAATTCATTTTTAAATAAACTACATTTATAAAACACTATCCTGTGAATTGTCAGCTTGATATGATTCTTTATATAATTATAAGCTTGATAAAATTATCAAGCTTATATCTGCGCAATTGTATAATCACTTAACTACAGCAATAAAACTAAATGAGAGAACATTCAAAATCACTTTATAAAAGAGACAAAAAAATGCTGTTTCTGGATCAATAGAAAGACTTGTTAAATAGTAATAAAAAATATGGTACACTCTCTAGAAATCAAATAAGATGGAAACAATTTACTAATAAGATTCACATTTGTGTAGTATACATTTCGAAAACCTACCTAAAAATTATAGAGCTATTAAGTTTCCCTTTGAGCTACTGTACAAACAGTAAAACCAAAAGAGAAAAAAATTATTTTAAAAGACAAAAAAATGTGCTTCTGAATTATTTTAATGATTTATTAACAAAAATACTGTTATTATGCTAGCTACAAATAAAATAATGGAAACAATTATTTTTCAAGATTCATATTTTTAAAATCTACTGTTGTAAAACATTATCCTAAAAATGTATAATCCTACCAAACTTCCATTTGAGCCATTCTATAATCAGTGAGTAGCAATAACACTAAAAGAAAAAAAATATAATTTACTGTAGTAGAGAGAAAAACGTAACCTGCTGTGGTCTTGGATCTTCAGAAGTAGAATCATTGGAAGGAGGGATCAACTTGGAAGATGATACACTTTGTTTTTAGGCTGTGTGGACAGAGATGGAGTCTAGCCTTGAGGTACAGACACTTCTTGCTGCCAATGGTGATGTGCTGGGTCAGAAAGTCCCCAGAGGGAGCGCGGAAGTGATTCCTGGGAAACCTCGGCCTCATTTTCCAGAATAAAGGAAGAACAGGAAGACCTACATCTTAGGAACTGTCCTCTGTCCCCTCTGTAACATCTGATCCCTGACAGGAGGATGAGAGAGGAGCTGCCTGGATCAGAGGCTCCCTCCTTGTTCAGGTGGGAAGTTGAACAACAACATCCTGAGCAACTATCACTGTAAGGAGCACCTGGGCAAGCTGTCTTGCTCCTGTAGAAGCTCTGCATCCAGATGGAGTTGGCCTGATGGAGGGATTTTTCTTCCAGGATCTTAACCCCATTTGGAGCGCCATCTGGTCCATATCGGGTACTGGACCCTGGATCTCCAGGACATCACAGTCGGATGTTAGTTTTTCCTTATAACCTTTAAACTGAAAAAGCTCGAATTCTGATTTAAAGTTCTGTGGTAGGTAAAACAAACAAACAAAAAAAACCCATCACACAATCTATTTCTTTCTCACCCCTTACTGTAACTTCACCATCAGAGGCTCCTAAAGGTGGTGTGCTAGAGTTAGCTAGCCCTTGGAGCTCACGAGGGCTGCTTATGTACTCCATGTTCAGTGTCTTCACGTAGCTTGAACTCGGCCATAGTGGAAGTATTTACACCAAGAAATAGGCACATGTCATATAAATCAGAGCTCCCTGGAATAACCCACCCCTACACCTGAAAGCCAGTTTACTAGCCTATTCCTGGACATATAGCAGTAATTCTTAACTGTCCTTGTGCATCAGAATTACAGATGTCTGGGCTCCTCCTCCCCAAGGCTCTGATTCAATTGGTCTGGGATGGCCACACCTCTGTATCCTACTTTTCAAAGCTCCCTAGATGATTTTAACGTGTAGCCAGAAACACTACCTGTAAATACTTTCAACCAGTTTTGATCTGTTTATTGTGGAAGAGACCTTTAGCTATTTTCCCAAGACTTTTTTAAGGAAAAACAAATCTACCTTGTCAAGTTCTGAGTTCTCATCCACTGGGACCTGTCTCCCCTGAGGCAAGTAAAGAACAGTTTGTGAAAAGATTGTAGAATGCCTTTCACAGAGCCACAGGCTTTTCTCAGCTGGAAATCCCTCCTGAGAATACTTGGGAGTTGCTAGTGCTCTTTCCCATCAGGCATCTAATATTATCATAGCATGATTTCTTTATGCCGGATGCTGCTTTTGACGTAGGTCTCTGGCACTAACTCATTTTAAACAAATGGTGCCTTAGAAAAAATGAAAGGACTTTTAAACCTTTGAGGCAAAAGTGAAAGGTTTTAATGATTATTCACCTTTTTGTTTCCAGCTTGCTGAGGCTTCATCAGCCCTAACAATACGTTTGAAATTTATTTTGTATGAAGCACAGGAGACAAGAATTTGGGCACTTGGGGGGAGGTAGGTGGTCAGAGACAACGTCACTGCCACAGTTTTATGGAAAGCCACATGATGGACTCACGTGGGTTTCTCCTTGTGTGTGCCTTGGCTCCCTGCGTCCTCCATTGTGCTTAGCCATTGAGTGGTACTGCTTTGTAATAGGTTAGTCATATATGTCTGGGCTTTCTGGAACCAACCAGGAAAAAAGCTGATGGCATGATGATTTAGGGAGGACAAGAGAACTATGATATTCTGTCTCACTGCCAGTTCTGTGTATGCTTTTAACAGCATAATGGAAGCATTTGCCCCTAGAGTTCAAATTCCAAGTGGCTTATAAATGCCAGAGATTTGTTATTGACTTCTCACTGGAAAAAAAGAGCCATAATGCCAGGTAAGTAGAGACAGAAATCTTAGCTTCACTTTCTCCACTCATTTTTGTACATTTTGTGTAGTAAGACTTTTACATGGTCAGCTAACAGAGTCTGTTTCATAAATTCTTTGGGAGAAGAGGAGAAAATAGGAATGCACCTAAGATTTTCTGCTTTGCATCAATATTACCTACAGGTAGTAAATAATTTAAACTATTAAATTATTAATAAATAACAATAATTGGTTTTCTTCCCAAGGCTATTTTTCACATCATGACCTCTTCTAAAATTTTCAAGTGAATTGAAATTGTTACATTTATGAAATACATCTAAGATGCAAAAAAAAAGAGTAATTTTACAAATACCTACGTATTCACCACTTAGATTTTTAAAAAATGTTAACCGTGAACCAGCTATACTTGGTTTAGGTATTTTCTTTCTTAATAAAATGTTACCAGTATGATTGAAATTCTTCTTTGTGCCTCTTGCTAATCATTTCTTTTCCCTTTTTCCCCAGAAGTAACTGTTATTCTGAAGTTGTCTCGGACCCTTCTCGTCCATACCTTTATACTTTTATTGCAATTGTAGTTGTCCATAAGCAATACCTGGCATTGTTGTTACGTGTTTTGTTTGCATGTTAAGATTTGTGTAAATGGTAACATATAGTGTGTATCCATCTGCAATTGTCTTTTATCACTGAACCAAATATTTATTGAGATTATCCATGTTGATGCACATGGACCTAGATAATTCATTTTAAATGCTGTTTCTTATTCCATTGTACGAATATATCTCCATGTATTATCCACCCCCACATATCCAGATCCCTTTTTCTTTTCTCCCCAATAAATTGGTGCAAATAATATACAGAGAAGAAATAATTTACTTTTTCTTAAGTGTTTGAAAACAGCTTTCTCTTCTGTAGTTGTCTCCTCCTCCTCCTTGTATTAGGCACTTGTCAGTCCTGCTATGGATTTAAACTTGACTGACAGTTTTATGCCAACGACAGCGATATTGGAGTAGGTGAATAGCATGTTTGTGTGGACCAGAGTTCTTGCCTCTTTTCTGGGCAGCTTGATAGGCACCCAAATGTAAGAGCAATGGCAAAAGGGTAAAAAGATAAAGAATACTAATTTTATTCACTTTATCTTTTGTATAGCCTCTTGAAGGAAGAGTGGCTTAGCCACCAGTAATGTTGGAGCTTGAAAAACAAATTTTTTTTTCTGTGATATTCCAACAGAGCTTTTATTGTCAGAGCACAACTTCCTTCTAAAAACAGGAAATCAGGAATCAGATGTGCCAATATACAAAATAACCCATATGTGAAAACATATTTAGGACATTTTAAAGAAATACTTAATTTAAGAATGCGATTGTTACCGCACATATTAATCACACATTGGTTTTGTTCAGAGTGGGGCTCTAAAGCTTTGCCAGTACTGGAATTGTAAAAAAGAAAATGCATGCAGCCGTGCAAAAGTAGCCCTTGAGGAGCATGGAAGGAAGGAAATAACTGCATACCTACACACAGTATGCAGAGACTCCAGTAATACCATACGTGGACCAACAAGAGTCTTCTTCTTGACTAGTGATGACACTAAAAGTCATTTGGGGAGCAAGTCAAGTAATATGGGCGATATAATAGGGATGGAAGCAGAAGAGACAAGGAAAACAGAGAAAGCTAGAAAAGTGCAGCCAAAGTAAAAGTAACAGATGGCAAAAACCACAGGAGCAGTGGGGCCTGAAGGAGTGTATCATCTAAGTGTGAAAATGTTGGCTCTGACATAAGAAAACCAGAGTAGCTCTGAACTAGGGGGAGAAACCAGATGTCCTCATCCTTTTACAAGGTCATCATTATGCCCCTCAGGAGGCACACTTTGGCTTTGTTGAGGAGGGGGCATTTGGAAGAAGGACGATACAGGCTCAATTTACTTTACTAATACACATCTGCATCTATATTACTGTTCAGATGGTGTCTTGCTGAAGGCACACAAAAATTTACACGTAGCTCAGCAGTCTTAGGAAGGGGTAAGATGTGAGGTGTGGTGAAAGAGCCATGGGACTGTCTGTTAGAGTAACAGTAGACTAATACAGTAGGGTGAGACCATCCATATGGTGGTGCATTCAAAAGAAGTCAAACCATTGTACACTCTTCCACGGAAAATATCTAGTTTGGGTACATTATTAATCAACAAAACAAGTGAGTTTTGCATGGAAATACTAGTAACTGAGCTCTGTACTTTTTGAAAAGTGTCTTTGGTATTTCAAAGCAAGATTTGGTATTAAACACATAGTTATGCCTGGTAGAAAATGTCAGCAAATCCTAAAACTGCAGAATAAGTTGGTGACTTTTTTACAGAACTCAGTTCTAAGAAAAATCTATCCCCTGGACCATTTTAGCAAGATGATGTAACTGGGTTATTTTAGCCAGGCAGCCTCTCCGTGGCTATAGCAGGTGCCTGTGAATTAGGTTTGCTGGAGCTTAGGAAGAGTAGGACAGACTGGCTACACTCATTCTCATGCTGCAGGCTCCCCCGCATTAAATTTTAATGCTTGGAAAATGTCATTTCCTTAAAGATTTCAAATGTCACATGATTTCCTACTCATTTATTTAGAGCACACAGATGTGTACAAAATTCTTTTCCCACTGATTTTATCAGCTTCTGGTATCATTAAAGACTATCCTGGAAACATAGCAAAACAAAATTATTTTATTATTAATTTATTGTAGAGCTTGCCTCCAAAGGAGTAGATTGGTGTTTTCCCCCCCATTTTATTTCCTATCAACGTCCCCCAAATACATATATGTACATATATGTATATCTATGTAATGTTATCAGGTATTTCCTAATATTTTAGAAAGTCCTATAAATGACTTACATAGTAATAGTATTATCTCATATAACAAGAAGTCTCAAGGTTAAATCAGAGGTTCAATGATGTCATCAAGGATTCAGAATATTTTCATCTTTCTGCTTAACCATTCTCTGAAGTCTCTTCAGCTAACAATTCTCATGGTTCCAAGATGGCAGTCACAGTACCTGCCACCACACACAGTCACATTGATATGTAGCCACACACAAGGGACTTTTCCTTCTGTATGATCTCTCTGTCTCATTGTTGGTAAATATTTTATTTAGGAAAGTGACTCATTTCAACAGAAAATGAATGTCTTTCTTTAAGGGTAAGAAAAAAACCTTTCCCAGAAGTAGCTCAGTAGACTTCCATTGCATTTTATTAACTTGATTTGTATCACACGGTTGAACCAATCACTGATAAGGAGATTGGGACCACGTTGATTAGCAGGGTTTCTTAACCTTGGCATGATTGGCATTTGGGGAGGGCTAATGCTTTGTTGTGGGGGCTGAAATGTACCTTGTAGGATATTGAGCAGAATCCCTGGCCTCTCTCTGCTAGATGCCAATAGCACTTACCTCCAAGTGTGACAATCAGAAATGTCTCTAGACATTGCTGAATGTCCCCTTGGGGACAAAAATCAATCATCCCGTTGAGAACCACTAGCTTATGTCATTATTCACCCCATGGGTCTGGGCCCACCTTCCCTGAAGCACAGAGAGGGTGCTGGTGATCAGGATTCTGTTCAAAAGAGAGAGAGAATTGCTCTTTGATAGACAGTCAGTGGGCAGTTACACCCCCCCATCACCATTTTCTTTCTTGCCATATTTCAACAAATAGACCAGGACCTTATTAAAAATATGAATTATTTAAGAATGAGTGCTGTGAATGCTAGTTCCTGTCTAAATGCCAAGTGGATAATGTAAGTATCCTTACAATCAACTGGTGATCTAGAAAGTTTAATCAAGGGTAATTTGTGTTGAAGCACCGAAATCATGACTGATTGGTTGGGTTCCTCAGAGTTCAGATGTTCCTACTTTGGTCATATTCTTGTGGCAATAAATTCCTTTATTCAGGTCCTATTTCTAATGTACAAGATATTCTACTCTTGTTACTTTTATTAGTCATCCATTGGTGATGAACACTTGTGTCCTGGTTTAAACCGTTTGGTGAGAAAAAGTATGAATATTTTTATTAATTCAATAGATATTTATTGGATGACTATTGTGTACCATGCATGAATACTTTGAAGGAAAGTGATAAGGCTGAAATACTACATTGGAGTTAGAGAAAGCTCTCTGAGGAGGTAGCATTTCAGCCAAGACAAAAGGGAGAATGGAGAGAGATCAAGGAAGGTGACGTGTCTGATTATAATGGGCCATCGTAATGAGTTCTGATTTTATGATAAGAGCAAGAAGAAGGATTGATGGGCTTGGGGATGGTGTGTGTGTGTGTGTGTGCGTGTGTGTGTGTGTGTGTGATGAGCTGCTTTCCGTTTGCCGGTTGTAATTTTCTACTTGGAATGCAGCATGATTCTCAGCTGGCTTTAATTCCTTCTGTGCCATAACAATTAGTGGGATATGCAAACCTGCATTCTTTTGTGATTTATTTTCCTTCTGTGGAAAAGGCTTCCAGTCTCTTAAGTACAACTCGTAGTTCTCTTGGCCCTCTAAGAAGCTCCAACCTCTAGCTCTAGACCTCGTGTTCCCACATGAGCAGCTTCAGGCTACAGGCTTTGTGGCCTTATTTGGCCCATCACATTTGGTCTTACTATACTGTAGAGAGAACAACTCCTGGGGAAAACCCCAGCAGAAAGATTCTTCTTCTAGGAGAAGGAAGATTACCCATTTTTTTTTTTTTTTGCCTCTCTTTTAAAAACTTCTTTCATCTCTTATAACTGCAGGGGTTAAACCATTTCTAGTGTAGACCACTGATGTCCTTTCAGAAAACTCTTTCTAGCATTTAGAAAGAAATCATTCAGCCATTATTATTACCTCCTAAATGGCACTGGTCTTGGCATTAGAATACAGCAACAAATAATACTCAGTCCCCATCCTTTTGAAGCTGTCCCTATACAGGGCATTATAATAAATAAAAAACTAGTGTAATCAATGACATGCAGTTTTGTGAAAAAGGATACTTTGGGGAAGACTAAATAAGATGGCTAGAGAAGTCCAGGCTTGAAGAGGTTTTAGCCATCTTCCCATGTCACCCCTGAATAATAAAATCTAAACAAAAACGACTTGCTAGGCAAAAATACTTTAAGTTCCCCAGCTTACCTCCCTCTTCCTCCAAGTTCCCTCCTAAATATAAATTCTGGCACATCCATTGCTGGAAGGAGAACTTTAAGGTAACACCTAAGATAGTGTAGGGCTGTCCAGGTATGGAGGGGAGAGGAACCTTGCAGGTTAAGGCATGAGAAGGTCCAAAGACCTTGAGATGGAACAGAGATTGCCTGACTTGATAGAGGAACTAACTAACAAAAAGCTTTCTGTGTTTCCTGCTTAACTGCAGCACTTGTATTCCATAGACATCAGGAATGCAAGTTGTTGCTTATGCCTTTTTTTCCTTATTTGAGCTTAATAATAACCTAGTTAAGTAGGTAGGGAAAGGCATTATCACACCCAGTTCTGCAGTAAAGATAGGCCTAGATGAATCCTGCTTCTTGGTTTCCTTTCTCCTGAAGTGGAGGAAGTAGGTTTGGTTAAGGATGAAGAGTTTGGGGGCAGGGAGGAAGATGAGATGGTGGGTGATTTTCCTTTGGAGGTAGGAGTGAGCTTATTAAGGAATAAGTGGTAGGGCCTTAGTTTTTTTTCTGAGCAGAGAGCAGTAACAAAACCAAGTCTTACAAACAAGCCTTTGTACTAGGTTTTAATACGATGTTTGCTGGTTTGAGATTAAGTCCTAATCATTGATGGAATAAGCAGTTTTATGCTGTTTATATTTAGACTTTTTCTGCTGTTGTGCCACCTCAGGCCACCTTAATATTGTTCCTCTTCTAGCTCCTATGAGTCTTGTGGCCTCACTGTGCCACACCATCCCCATCCGAGAGCTCCCTCCCGAGGGCCTGTGGTCCGGTGCACACTGCACTGGTTCTACTGGCTTCATTTCTCCGGGATCATCCCCATTGTATGAATGGAGAAATAGAATCAATGGGAGGACTGGCCTATAGTGGTTTCATCGCCTCCTATCTGTCTTATCTTCCTTTTCGTAGACCAGTGCTATTCAAAGTGTGGCCCACTGGTCAGCTTTAGAGCCGATCCATTGTCAATCTCAAAGTTTATGTACATGCTGGTAGGTATTTCTGCCATGAGCCGCATGGCAGAGAATGATAGACAGAAGGAACTCTCCCACCCTCTACATTTTACAAATGAGAACTCTGAAGCCCAGCCTTTCGAGCTAGTACCAGAACTAAAATTGGAACCGAACGAAGTCCACTAGGATATCTAATAGTAACCTAATACCACTTATAGCTCCAGATTCACCCATGAGTACTAATAAACTTGTCATGGCTATTGACTGGACACTGGCATTACCATTCTGGCTAGCCTGAGGGTTTGATTGCTTTCCCTACAGGTCGCACTGGAGCTTTCACTCTTCTCCGCCACTTGGGGGCCCGCAGATGCTTCACCCGGTTCTTCTCTAAGTCCCCCACTCTTCCCCGGGCCCAGCGCCCGAAGTACTGCAGAATGCCCGGCAGGAGGCGCTGTGAACCCCTGGTTTCTCGGCCCCTCCCTCGGCCAACCGTCGATTGGGCCGGCGCGTGACGTCACGCCGTTTTAGCCAAACAAATGGGTTTCGTAGGGAGCGTTGGGCTCCGCCGCGCCGCGCTGGGCGCTCGGTCCGCCTCAGCGGTAGGGAGCGAGGCAGGCCTCCCGCTGCCGCCGCTGCATCGGGGTGTGCAGCCCCGGGCCAGGCCCCGGCCGGGGCAGGAGCACAGGTGGGTCGGGGCCGCGTGGCGTGGCGCGAGGGCAGCACGGTCGGCTTCGGCGGCGGCCACCGTGGCCGTTCCCCGCCCCCCTCCCGCCTCTCGCCTGCGTTCCCGGGACGCGGGGCGGGTGGGGGCAGGGGCGCCGCCCGTGGGTGCCGGGCTCTCGGCGCTGCCGGCGCGTCTAGGGCAGGGACCCGGCGGCTCGCACCTCCTCCCGGGCCGGCCTCCACCCGCGCACGGGCCACGCGCTGAGCGCCCCCGCGGGCCCTAGAGGGTCCGGCGGGCGGGCGGGAGCCTAGGAGATCACCGATAGGCCGTGAGCAGGCACCGGACCGGCGCTCTCACTCACCTTCGGGACCAGCGGCAGCGAGGAGGTCGGGCCTTGGGCGGGGGTCACCTCGCGCGGTCGCGCCCGCTTCAGCTCGGCCACTGCCCGCCCCTGTCCCAGCGCAGGTGAGCTGGCGCCCGCCCTTAACCCTCATCCGGACTGTGCAGGACGGAGGCTTGGAAGCTTCCTGCGTCTCCGGGCAGCCGCAGTCCTCGATGAAGTCATATTGCTGTGGGCCCGCGTGTCTGTGACGTCAGGCGTTTCCAGGAGACGGGCTGTGATGTCACTGCAGGCTCTGGCGGGGACCTTGGCGCGGAAGGGCCGGGAGGATCTGGCGGGGCGAAAAAGGAAGTTCAGTCTCCTACCGACGTTGGGACTCGCCGCAGAATTTGAGTCGAAAGTTGTTCCATATCAGCATTTTACAATTTTAATGTAATAGTTGTCAAGTTCTTTGACTTCATCTCAAACAAGCATTGTTAGTACAGTTCAATGTAAGACACATTTCATTCAGAAACATCTAAATCAGGAAGGTTTTTTGGGGGTGGGGGGGTAGTTGGGTGTTTCATGGAAATGCCTTTCAGAAAGCTAACTCCTGGTTTGATGGTTTGTGATCGGAATTGTCTACGAAATAGGACCAATTGGAGTGCTGATCATTCAGCTACCTTACTGTTTTTTGCTAGACGGTTTTGACATCGACTATCTGCTCATTCGCATTTTTGTTAGAGAATGGCCTGGAAGAGGGAAAGCGTGACTCAAATGAACTTTTTCTATTGTAAAGGGGGTGAGGTGTTTGAATGAATCCAGTATTCTTCTTAAATAATAATTACCTGAGGATTTAATTTATCCAGAGTCTCCCTGTCCCATGCTACCATGGATAATTGAAGGTTTCCTATGGCTATAGCTCAGCAGCAAACCTTTTTTCTTGCTTTCTTGCTAGGGCTGGGCCATAACAATATAATAACATCCCAGAACTGCTTGTCTGGACTTGCAACTAAAATTTTGTCTGTAGTGCTTTGAACTATGAAACTACTGAATTTTTTAAAAGTTCCTTGTCTGTGAATATTGGTTTTCTTCCAAAGCTTTCAAAAGAGATCAGGCTGGAAGAAAAGCTACTCACTTGTCATTACTGACTCTCCAGCTATTCCAGCTTGTGATCATGCCTTCCTTTCTATAGACTCATGTAATAGTATCTAGTTTGAAAGGTAGATGGCTTAAAATTGAAGCGTAATTACAATTTCGTGTTTTCAGCAGGAAGCTTGAATAGAAGTCCTCAATCCTTCTTCACTGATCTTGACTTACAAGGTAGGTTTTTTTTGTGGTGGTTAATACTTCTTCCTTTCCTTCGGTTTGCTCTTTATAGGTGATTGATAACTTATTGTCTCTCTGGATTTTGCATCAACATGCAGATGGAAGTTATGCTATGCCCATTAACAAGGGACATGAAAGCAAAAATTTATCGTCATTAATTACTATCAGATTTGACTGGAAGTTCACAAAGCAAGGCTTTCCTGTAAATCTCATTTTGATCCTTACCGTACCTTGGAAATTTGACAGCACTGTGTGTACTACTGAGAATTGCTCTTTTTTTTTTTTTCTTTTATGAAATTGGAAATTGGTGACAATGTTGAGTGAAGGTTTTAAAGAAAAATTGAAGCCTTTGGATCCTCAAGACGGATAGGTACCGACTTAACATGAAACTGCTGATAGGAAGGATGTTAGTCAACCTACTGTTTCAGACGAAAGGATCATGGCAAGATAATATGTAATGAAATTGAAGGAGGTACAAAAAGGACCCTTGCATGTGTCTTTTCAGAATGGCCTTTCTGAGGCAGGCTGCATGGCTCTGTAAATCAAGTGCACTATTGTAAATGGGAAAAGATCAAAGTCAAACTGAATGTGAGTTGAAAGACATAAATGATGATAATAAAATAGTTCCTCCTTGGCAGTGCGTTTTCCCCTCTCTATTTTGTTTATGAAACTTTTATTTTTCCTTGTGGAAAATGAGTTAGCAGGTAGAGAATGAATGTCTTAGTGTATTCTGATGTGACTGAGGAACAGTGACAGTTATAAAAACGCCAGCATATTCCTATAGTTGCATAACTATTTAACTAACAAGCCATAACTCTCCTGAAACATTTTTACAGTTTGTTTCTACTTTCTTGGAAGGATGTTTTTCACCCAGGCCTTGCAGTTTTGGGTGTAGGAAGCAGCCTTTACTTCTCAGATAAGTGGAAATTTATTTGTGATCGGGTTTATTATTATTTTAACATATTTTGTCATTTTATCCAGTTGTAGCATTTGAAGGGACTAAATCAGCCAGTCTTCAGTGATATGGCATTTTTCTGACAGATAAAAGCGAATATAATGAAAAATGAAAGTGTTATATTTTAGAAATTATTTAGGATATGTTGGATCAATTCTATTAACATACGTAGAATTTAAATTCTTATGTAAACTTGCTAAACTTAAATGTATACTGAGCCAATTTAATTTGGTCTTGATATTCTTCTAATAGACCTTAACTTGTTTTAATATTTGTCGGGGAGAGACATCATTTGGTGTTTGTTACCTTCCAAAATTTGCAGCTGTTTAGAACCAGATACTTGAGGGAAGCTGCTATAGTATAATGAATGCCTTCCTTGTTAGGTCATGTGTGGCAAAGGCAAAATTTAGCAAGTGCATAATCTGCAGTCCTTTGGAAACAACAACAACAAAAAAGAGCAGATTAACTCCAAATGCATTTAGGTCATCTGGAAATTGAATTCCTGTCAATCCTTATCTTTGCATAATTTATTTTCTCTCCTTTAGTTCATGCTTACGGTATTTTGAAGCTGATGAACTTACTGTGTTATCCGGGAAAGCATTAATGACTAAAATGTAGGTGTTTCTTAAAGTTAGTTGGAAGAGTTGATCAACCTTCCGTTTCCAACTCCATCTTCTAGTTAGCTCTCCACAGAACAGGCTCCAGATCTTCCCTTTTTAAATATTCATCTTCAGGATCCTAGCACATACATTTTCTGTCATCAGCACAATGTAGTTATAAATGTGAAACTAAGTGCTGTGTATGTGTGTTGTCAGGCACGGGTTTCATTCATCCAGCAAACGTTTTTGAGTACTCCCTCTATGCCAGGTGTCAGCCAGGGACTGTGATACTCAGATGCATTGTACTTGCTAGGAGGACCCTTGACCTTATTCCTTTGCCATAGGTCTGCGGGGCCAGAATTGGACCAAGAGAATGAACCGTTTATGTTATGCCAGATTGGCAGAGGTCTCATCTAAAGATCTGTTTAAGGAAGTATTAGAAACTCAGCTGGAAAGAATGGGGGACAGATTATCAAAGCGTCTAGACTCCACGGGTTTGGGTTGACCTAGAATAAATGGGAGTTGAGTATGTGAGTACTTTTCTTTGAGGCAAGAATAAGCCCTCAAGGCTAGAACTAGTTTGTGCAGGCTGTCTAAAATTAGAGATAGAGAGAAGGGGGACAGTTCAAACATCCCACTCTCCGGCATGTATGTATATACCTTGTTTTTCTTTTCTGTCAGTAATTTTCTTTAAATCCACAAACTTCTGAAATACCTGAGCCTCTCACAGCCTTCATTTCCACTCTTTGCTTTCTTTCCCTAACACTTTATCATGAAGAATTTCAATCACAGAAAAGTTGCAAGAATTGTTTGTACATTGAATACCTAAATACCCACAACCTCGATTATTTAATTCATATTTTGCTGTATCTGTATTACTGTATATTTTACTGTATTTACTGTACCTACTGTACCCATCCATCCGTTCTTCGCTCCCTCTCTACCTCTATCCATTTACTCATCCATCTTATAGTTTTGTTGTATTTTAAAGTAAGTATACTTTACCCCTAAACAGTTCAGCATGCCTATTGTGAACTATTTGTTGACTTATTTTTTTGGTGAAATTTATATACAGTAAAATGTATAGATCTTACGTGTACCATTCTTTTAGTTTGGACAGGTTCATACATCTGTGTGACCTGTAACCTTGTCAAGATATAGAAGCTTACCATCACCACAGAAGATTCCTTCGTGCACTTCCAAGTCAGTTTAATTAACTGTTTAATCTCCTGCAATCTTACCTCCACCAATTTCTTCTGAAGCTACCTGTTCAAAAGGCCTGCTTTGTTAGCACAGTTGAATAGCATTACGCTAGGTGTTCAGAATATCAAGAAGTGAACACAGGCTCTTCTCTCTTCAAACTTATAATTTAGTTTGGGTTTTAGTTAGGTGTCTAAAGAGAGATAAATAAATGTTACATGCGTTCAGAGGAGGCAGTCAGAGTATTGTTAGAGAAAGCTTCGTAGGTGTGGGCCTTGAATTGGCCCTTTATTTGAGGACCCAGAGAAGAGGTTTTTTGTTTTTTTGTTTTTAAATAGACTTTTCAATTAGAAGTTATGGTATAAAGGAACAGTAACAGACAAGGGTGGTTGGGACCCAGTTTTGGAAGGAGTTTGAGCATTATTCTGCACCCAGTGACAATTTTTGAGGAAGGAAGTAATGTGAAAAGCATTACTTTTAGATCTTTTAGTTAAATTCTTACCCTGTTTGTCATCTTTGGTGTTTAGTTGTATAGAAGACCTCTTCATTTTTTGAGTTCTTGCTTCTTTCTTTGCCTATCTCTGATTGCTCTTGATTTCTCAGCTTTGCTGGTAACTATTCTTCCAGATCCAAACTATCTAAAACTCTGTTTTTGACTCTTTGTGCTCCTTGTGATCTAGCCCTTACCTCTTAGGGCTTCACAATATTAATTCTTTCCAGGTCATGCCTACATCGGTGTATCCATAAAGTATTAACTTTTGTTAGGTTTCTAACTGCTAATAGGATACTTCTTGTATATTCCTGTTTACTTTGTGCTTAACTTACTGTTCAAGAATGTGTAGTAAGAACATTTATTTGCTCTAAGTAGTTATAGCAAGTGGGATTTGAGAAAAGAAGATACTATGTAACTTTTGAGTGGGATGAATGAACAGTTTAGAATTTTTTTTGAATTAAAGTTGACATTCAGTATTATTTTATATTAGCTTCAAGTGTACAGCACAGTGGTTAGGCATTTATATACTTTATGAAGTGGTTCCCCCTATAAGTCTAGTACCCATCTGATGCCGTACATAGTTATTACAATATTATTGACTATAATTCCCTATGCTGTACCAGAACCATCATTATATGTTACTTTCTGCCCTCAATATCTTATGCAGGTATGTTTGCTTGTCCACACGTAGGTCATACGTGAAACCTCAGCTTCAAGGGCATCTGGAAAATGTAGTTTTTAGTTGTCCATCTTCTATAAAACAGGAAGTCCATGTGAGAATAGATTGGAGTATTGAGAGAGTCTTCAGTATACTCAGTTTGTGACAGACAAAACTCATTTTTCCTAGATTCCCTCATCATGACAAAGTTAAGCCTTTTCTAATTTTGTTGTTTCTCTGCAAAGACGTGGGTATTGTTCTAGTTTCCTGAGCTAGAAACTATAGAAATTAACTGTACCATTTAGATTTTTTATGTTGTGAGTGTAACAGAAAACCAACTCAAATTTGCTGGCCCACAATACTGACAAGTCCAAAGGTGAAGCTTGAGCCACTGGTACCTAATGTGATCAGAACCTCATCCTTCTCTTCTTTCCTTCATTTAATGAGCTCTGCTTCTATGATGTTGGTCCCTTTGGGGTCAGGGCCTGTTTGTCAGCAGCTCAAGGCCCACGACCTCATGCCATCAAGTCCAGAGCGGGGAAGGAGAGTGCTTCTGCAGAGCTGTAGGCCGGGACTCTTACCAGGTTTGTTCCATAGACTCCTTGGACAGTCTGAAGCCTCTAGGACCCCTTTTCTGAGTAATATTTTAAAATAAAATACATAGCACTATAAAGAAAAACAGTTATATTAAAATATAGTTGTGGAAATGTTTTTTAAAATTGTAAGATAATAATATGTACTTCTTTATTAAATAATATTTAGTGTGGGTTCAATAATTTCTGAGCAGTGATGAACAGTATCATTATTTGTAGGTATCTACAACCAATGATCATGTGATAGGAAAATATCTGTTGACAGAATGACCAGTACTGCTAATATCATTGTGGTCTGTTGACTGTATTCTCATGGAAATGCTAAATTTTAGTTGAAGGTCAGTGAAAGTAAAGATATAATTTTTCACCCTCATTTGAGTTTATAGGCACCCTGAATTCTATACCTAACCCCCTTGGAGGTAGGGTAATCTGTGAGCCTCAGTTTAAGAACTACTGCTAGAAGAGAGTTTCTCTTCCCAGAAGCCCCAGCGAATGTCTGCTTGTATCTCATTGACTTTGGGTTATATTTCTGACATTTTTGAACCAACCACTAATAATAATGGACATGCTAATTGATTTAACTAGCCTGGGTCTAACCCTGGCACTGGGGATGGGGTCATTGCTACCTACACAGCATGATGGGCAAGGAGTGGATTCCTAAGGGAAATTTATGGGCTACCAGATGCTCAGTAAGTAGCAAATAGTAGATGTGCATTATGTCACCCCCTCTCCTTTGCTCCCATAGTTAACCAGTCATTACATTTTTAGTGAATCTTTCACTTGGATTTGTCTCTGCTAACATCCTAGGCCTCCAAAATGGAGTGTGTGGGATAGTCCATTGTGTTGCAAAAAGAAAAATATTAGAACTTCTGTTTATTTTTCTCATCTTTTAAATATTTTTGTGTTTGTTTATACTGTATATATCATATATTAGTACAGTGGTATGTGTATAGAGATAAGATTTATAAATATGTACATATTTATGGGCACATGTTAAAATTGTTTTAAATCTTGGGAATGGGAGGGTAAGGAAAGTTGAGATAACCAGAGAACAATACTGTTCAATAGAAATACAATGTGAGCTACATGTAATTAAACATTTTTAAGTCATATATTAAAAAAGTAAAAAGAAACAGCTGAAAATAATTTTAATATATTATTTAACACATTATATCTCAAACATCATGATTTCAAATGTAATCGATATAAAAATTATTGAGATAGTTTGCATTCTTTTTTTTCATAAAAAGTCTAAAATTGTGTGCATTTTATACTTAAAGCTCATCTCTGTTTAGACTCATCTCAGGTTTTGAGCACCTTCCTGACATTTCAGGTGTTCAAAAGCCACACGTGGTTAGTGGCTTCTGTATTGGGCAGCACAGATCTAGTCCACTGATTATTCTGAATTTAGATGCCTGTACTTGTCTGTATTATAGTTTTCATAAATCCATTATTTGCTCTCTTGAGTCTTTTTGTGCAGTTGCCAGGTTAATTGAACAAACGTTTCACTGGGATGTTCGTCTCCTGTACGAGGTTTCGATGGTGTGACGTTTAAAAGTAGCTTTTAAGACTCTGTAAGAAGGTCCGTCTGTTCCATCATGCTTCCTCATATGTTTCTGGGACTGCCTGCAACAAACCTGGTGCTCAGTTAGGCAGTTTCCTCAGCCTTGCTTTCCCCTCTCCATTTCTCCAAATGTCAGCATCCATTGTGTGAAGCCTCGGCCCATAAAAACTCTTTGGACTCTCCATTCCGTCTGCAATCTTTCCATTTTGTGAACTCCTATGGTGTACATATATTGAGTATTCAGCCACCTAACACACTTCAGCTCTTCATTGTATATCATTGTTTGTTGCTCTGTGATTGCTTCATGTGTATTAGTCTTATCTCCCCCACTAAATTCTAAGCTTCATATTTTATGTCCCCAAATTGTAGACACATAATTGAAGGCTGAGCTTTCCCCCTTATCCTTAGCGACATGACTTGGCTATTTAAATCTGTAGCTTTAAATTTTTTGAAGTTCTGATTTGTTTTCTACTCTGCTGCGTAACTTCTAGTAGATTCTGTCGTGGGGGTTTGCTTCTTGAAAACTAAAAAGTTTAATTTTGGTTATAAAGGAATCTATTTGTAGCTGTAAAATCATTCTTAGAACTGCAGTAGGGAATTATTGATTAGCTGGAGTTTCTGAAGATGAAATTTGAGTTTGATAAAGAAGTCTCAAAGGACACATTTGCTCTGTTGTCCAGGAACCAGGAGAGGCAAACTTGTTTTCAAAGTAGGGCAAGAGATTTTATTTCAAGTTCAGTCATCAGGATTATTCTCTGGAGGTTCGTGGTCCTTTCTACACACCAGTCACTTTAGCGTTAGGGGAGAGGTTTCTCTAGTTCAGGCAGTCCTCCCCTAGATGACTAGCTCCTCCACCATTACGGTATTTTAGCTTATTTGGGACACTGCATTGAGGACTGTGAAATGGATCCTGAATATAAGTCCAAAAGCCATAGGCTTTATGATTTAGGAAGCCTGTCTTTCATTTGACGTTTTCTTTGCTTGTGTTTTGTTTAACATGTTATATGGTTAGCTTAATAAAAGTTACACATCAACATTTTTAACTTGTGGAATTTCAAGACCTGTTTATTATTCATAAATAAAAAAAAGTGCAGTATGTTTTATCTGCCAGGCATTATGATCAGTGCATTAGTTATATCACTTTTTCTCTTAGCACTATTTTACAGATTTTCTATATATTCTTTGGCAAGTAGCAGCCTTTATTAAAGAAACTATTTTTTGTCATATTGTATAACACCTTGTGGATTTTTTCTCCCTTTTTGGCAAATATCATTAACAAAATTTATTATTAGTTCAAACATTAACATTACTCGAAAGTTCACATTTTTGTTTTATTAACAGGAGGTTGTAACTTTTTCTTAAATTAAAACATAACTTTACATTCTAGTTGCATATATTTTAAGACTATATAGTATAAAATATTTTTATGCTTAAAAATTATAGTATAAAACATTTTAGAACTACTGATTTTAAAAAAATTTCATGGTCTTGAAATTTAACTGAAAATTTAAGCCATCCATGTTAGTTACTATTTTATTTCTGAATTTAAAAAATGAATTATTTTATTTTGTCTCTTTATTTGATTTAGGGACTTAGCCTTTGTATTATAAATTTTTTCAGTTACCTAAAATATTCTTGGGTTTATTAACAAAAAATTATTTGATTTTTACTGTGGTTGTTATCTTGTTTTATTTTGTGACTCTATCTTTTCTGTCCTGCTTGAATTTTAATTATCCTGTTTTAGTAGAGAATTAGGAGTTGTAAAGCTTCTTGTAAGTATTGTTCCTTTATGAATGTCTCCTGGATTTCCCCACTTTTTAAAGGATGTAAGAAGGGGAGCATGCCTCTTTAAAAGATACTAATTTTTGAGATTAAAATCTGTTTACCAATTTATTGGTTTGACTACTGAAATACTAAATGTCTTTTCATGTGTCCCCAGTGTTCCCAAGTATTTCTTTTACCAAACACTTGTTGAATCTTTCTCGTTTAATGGTCTGATTTAGATATGTTCCTCTTGACCAGTGTTATCATCCAATGGATTTCTACTAAAAGTCTTAAGATTTTGACTTGAGTAAGTCCCTTAAGTACTGGACTGACTGTTACTAACCTTTGTTTCCTATAGAATCAAGTACAAATTTGTTAGACTTGAATTTGGGTAATCCCTGTCCTTGTGTTTATGCTGTTTATTTAGTATTTTTGGAGTACATCATATGAAATTAATTTGATAAGTCCTTTTTTTCACCTCCAAATGGATCATTTAGGAGAAGTTATAAGAAAATGAATCTTTAGTTTTTGCCTTACCAATTTTTAAAAAATGATGAGAGTAACTTCCCTCTTTCCTACTTGCAAAGCACGTTAGTCTTCTTGGTTTATTAACTTTAACAAGTGATACCATTTTTGAAGATTTCAATGTGAATTCAGTGTAATGTTCTTGGCAGAAACTTTTTCCCTTTTTAAAAGAAAACCATGTCAAATCTTCATCAGTGAACCTTAGTACAATTACTCAGTTTTCTTTAAGAAATTTGCCATTTGTATTGTGTACTTATAACGAGACATCTTATTCAGATAAGTAAAGATTAATTTTATTTCCCTGTGCATTGTATTGTTTCAAAACTGTTAGTGTTTGACTCATTCATCAAACGTTAATTGTGCTTACTTTGAGCTTTCTGCATTTGAATGTTCGTTTAGTGTATGTTGCTGAAATTCTGCCTTACAGGATAACACAAACAACTGTATTGGAAAAGTAGTCTTTGTCGTCAGGAGCATTTCCTTTGAAGGGGTTAATGATATTTTTCTATGCTGAAGTGTGTTCCAGAAACTCCATGTGAAATTTCCACACTAGTTACTATTCATTTTTAAGGGGTTAGTGATTTTGTTTGTAACTCTTAGAAACAATCTGATACCATCATCAGCCCGAGGATGTAAATGCTGTCTCCTGTGTGGGTTTAAATGTTAGTGTTTAATCTCTCACTTGAGAGGTTCTTTGTAATTGAGATGGATCGGTAGATGGTTGATGATCTCTACCCTAGGATCTGGACGGCCATCTGACATTGGTGTGAGAAAGGGCTTTCTTACTGATACCTTTGAAAATCTAAAATGTTATGAGTATTTCTAAAGGGAACATTTTTCATTTCATGCAATTTAATTATTACACCGAAATAAGTATGTGAAAATGGAATATAAAATAAATACACAAAATCATACACAAAAATCATACTAGTTATATTTAAAAACGCATATACATGTAGGCTGAGATTTGGGCAACCGGGAAAAAAGTTAAATAGTCTATTTTAAGAGTGCAGTAGATTTTGAGTGACTCTGGTTATATTGCTTATACCATGAAAAAGGTAGCGGTTTACGTATGCAGATTTTAAAGTAGTGTTGAGAAAAGAAAACCACCTAAGGTCAATTTGAGAGATTTCTCAGAAATTCTCATTTTATTTCACTTTTTAATCTGATTCACAGACCTTCACATTGCTATTTGTAACTCTTCATAATCTATACTCCCCTAACAAGAAGAAGAACCTTTTGTATGATTTCTTCCGCTAATCAAGAGAAAAGCCTTGTTGGTGTTTTTGATTTAGCTGGTGGCTTTTGTTGTTCTTCACTAAAAGCAGATAATGAGAAACTAAAAGATATATAGTATATATTTCTAGCATTAGAATGACACCAATGTTTCTCTTTGTGGTTAAAATGTTTTCTTGTCTTTTCCCCTTGAAAGAAGAGTTCTCACCACTTTCCATCCCTTTTCCCCTCCTTCCAACTTTTATTTTATTCCTTTGTCATTTTTGTATCTAGTGGTTCTTGGGGGTAATTAATTCAACGTGGGATCATCTTGAAACTGAAGTCAGTATGTCTTCAATCATTAAAATCTGCAGATACCAAAATTTGACAAAATTAAATGGAATGTTTAATAGGATTAAAGAACATTTGTTTTTTGAATAGGTAATGTGTCTGTATGGTTCAATATACAAAAGGTGCAAAAAGTAAATTTTCTCTCTTCTATATCACGGGCACACTTTTCCCCCTCACTGGAGGCAGCCAATTCTATTCACCCTCCCTCAATAAAAAACATACAGCATATTCTCCATACAGTTATTTTGCCTTTTTCAATTAATTTTGTCATTCTTTACATGTAGGTATATGAAGAGTGTATTAGTGATAGAAAACCTAAACCAACAGTAGGTTAAACAACAAAGTCTTTCTCTTGTAAACGTTCGGGTAGGTGGTCTAGGGCTGGTATAGCATTTGAGGTATCGCTCTTTCTCTCTTTGTTTTGAGGCATAATGAATACAGTAAATAATGAATACAGTAAAATGCACAGATATTAGGCAGACAGTTTGATGAGTTTTGACAATTGTACAGAACAAAGGTTCGGGCGGGCGGGAGGGAGGGAGGGAGGGAGGGAGGGAGGGCTCTAACCTGTCTTCATACCCCCCTTCTGATTACCTGAGCTCTCTCTGTACCGTTACTGCTCCACTGCGTTTACTTGTATCGTCAGTGACCTAGCTGCATCTCCAGCTATTGCAACCCATTCCAAGCTGCAGGATGCAAGAAGGGGCAAAGGTTACATGCTACCCTTTTTACAGGAAGATTTCTAGAAGCTGCCACTTCACTTCCATTCTGTGTTAGTCAGAATTTAGTGTCACATTTGAATGCAAGGGCGGTTGAGAAATGGAGTCGTTACTATAATTTTTTATTAGAAATAATGCTTCAGTGAATAACCTTGTTTATAGGTTGTCTTGTGGAATAAATTTCTAGAAGTGGAACTGCTGGGTCAAAGAGTATTTGAAGTTTGAGTGTACACCTATTTTTTCACATCTTTGTTGATGCAGTATTTGTGTTTCCTAATCTCATTGGTAAAGCATGAGGACAGAGGCTAGCTCTAATATGCCCGATGGCATTTAGGTACAGAAAGTACTTCTACTCGCGCCAAGATGCCTTACAAACTTGGACTACACAATCAGCTAATATAATGCTAGGTTGGGTGAAGCATATCACAGCATACTTTCATTTTATTTAGGCAAATTCTAAGAGGAGACCTGACGGTTAAGGTTAGAAGAGAAACCCTCCTACCCATAAATACTCACAGTAAACTGACAGGAAGACAAGTAAATAATGTGTTTCTCGGCAGTTGCTCTCTTAATTAAAAGTAGATTAGGGCATAAGGTTAAAAAGCATGAATTTTTTGTGTCCTGTTTTCTCACGTACATTCCTTAGAAATGTGTTTGCAACTAGTCTTTAATTAAAATTTTTTTTCAATTATAGTTAACATATTAGTTTCAGGTGTACAACATAGTGATTAGACATTTATATAACATACAAAGGGATCACCCTGATAAATCTAGTACCCATCTGGCATCATGTTTAGTTATTACAATGTTATTGACTATATTCCCTATACTGTAATTTTTATATCCCTGTGACTTTTTATAACTGCAATTTATACATCCTAATCCCTTCTCCTTTTTCACCGATGTTTTCAACTAATCTTAAAGTACTCTTTAACTTAATTGGGGAAAAAGAAACTAATCAACAGGTGCGTTATGTTTGGTTCCTTTTTTAAAATTTTTATTTTTTTTATTTTTATTTTTATTTTTTTTTTCACATAAAAGTACTTAGTTTATTAGTCCTCTCGTGAAAAATCTGCTCAATCACCAGTCACTGACGAATCTTTACTCCTTCTGCCATCCAATCTCCACCTCACTTTTTGCCAGCACCAACATTGGCCTTTGCAGTCCCCCTAACTTTCTTCATTCTGTCCTTGCGTTCCTTTCGCTGTTTTCTTGAGGTCTTTTTCTTCTCATACAGGCCATGTCTTGCAAGTCTATGTTTGGGTTCATTTTTCTTTGCATAATCCAGGGAATCATAAATCATGCCAAAGCCAGTTGTCTTGCCACCACCGAAATGGGTTCTGAATCCAAATACAAAGGTGACATCTGGTGTGGTCTTGTACGTTTTGGCTAGTTTTTCCCGAATTTCTGTCTTAGGTACTGTTGCCTTCCCAGGGTGAAGGACGTCGATGACCATCTGTTTCCGTTGAAGTAGTCTATTGGTCATGAACTTCCTGGTCCGAATAGTTACTGTGTCGTTCATGATGGCAGCAGGCCAAAATTTTTATTTTCAATTACAGTGGACATTCAATATTATATTGGTTTCAGGTGCACAGCATGGTGGTTAGACATTTATGTAACTTAACAAAATGTTCCTCCCGATCGGTCCTGCCGTATCTGACACCAAACATAGTTATTACAATATCATGACTATATTCCTTCCCTAAGCTGTACTTTACATCCCTATGACTGTTTTGTAACTGTCAATTTGTACTTCTTAATCCTTTCACGTTTGTCACCCTGCCCCCAACCACCCTCTCATCTGGCCGTTTGTTCTCTATATCTATGAGTTTGTTTTGTTTATTCGTTTATTTTGTGTTTTAGATACTACATATAAATGAAATCACATGGTCTTTCTCTGTCTGACTTATTTCACTTAGCATATACCCTCTAGGTTCATCCATGTTGTCTCAAATGACAAGATTTCATTCTTTTTCATGGCCGAGTAACATACCATTATATATGTACCATATCTTCTTTATCCATTTGTCTTTTGATTGGAGCATTTAATCCATTTATATTTAAAGTAATTATTGATAAGTATATAGTCATTGCCATTTTATTGTTTTCTGTTTGTTTTTGTAGTTCTCATTTCATTTCTTATTCTCTTGCTCTCTTTTGTATGTTGATGACTTTCTGTAGTATTGTGTTTGGATTCCTTTCTTTCTATTTCTTGTATATCTCCTGTAGATTTTTGGTTTGTGGTTACCATGTTCTTCATATATACCAAGTTTGATTTATTGGAGTCTATTTTAAGTTGATGGTCACTTAAATTTGATCACCTTCTAAAATCACTATCATTTTTACTCACCCCCTCCAGGTTTATGTGGTTGTCATTATTTTTCACTTCTTTTGCATTTGTGTGTATCTGTTGTAATTATACATGATCTTCCTTTTTTTGCCTTTTAACCTTTAGTGTTGGTTGATCCACTGCTACTGCTTTTATTATGTGTTTGCCTTCGTCAGTGAGAATTTTTTTTGTTGCTATGTTTTATTTATATTTTTGATTTTTTTTCTTTTTTTCTTAAAGAAGACCTTTAACATGTTTTGTAATCCTGGTTTGGTGGTGATCAACTTCTTCAGCAGCTTTTTCTTCCCTGGGACACTTGGTTCATTTTATATAATATTTCTTGTTGTAGTTCTCAACTTTCTAACCTTTTACTCCATTTGCTAAGTGGGCTCAGATAAATTATGTAAAATACATTCTGCTCAAGTTGTCATTTTTTTTATAGACTAATAAGTGTTTTTAAAATGTGTTTTTAACTCTAAAAGCTTTTGATTGGAACATTAGGAAAAAAATAATAGTAATTTTCTATGAAACTGTGTGGTATTGTGAGCAGTACTTACTTTTGAAGTAGGAAATAGCATAAAAAAGGATGTATTTGCATATGCTTTCCCGTACCACATGATGTGAAATCTTAGAGAGCAGGCACCTCTTATTTAGCTACTGTAGCACACAGCAGAGCACCTTGGACTTGGTGTCACATTTTTTCCCTAATTGACATGAATCTAGGGAAGGTGGTAGAAAAAATTTTTACACTACCAATAGCAGTGTTTTGGCCCTTCAGGGACATGGGGGAGAACATACTAACATAATGTCATTGTTAGTACTTTTGAAATTATCATCTGTTTTGGTAAAGAAACGTAATAGGGGGCCAGTATCTATGCTGTAATGATAGACTTTGAGATACTCCAGTGTAGTATCATCTCACTTTATCTGGAGGTCAAATTTCTGTAAATCTCTATTTTTTAAAATCAGTGAAGGCTTAGTAAGCCAAAGAACAGGAAAAAAGTATTTCTTATACTTAATAAATGCTTTGTAGTCAACCTCAGGCCCCTTTCTGAAGTTTTCATAGTTTAGAATAGTAAGTAGTGCCTAGCACATGGTTGGTTTTCAGTAAATATTTGTTAAATGGATGATATTTATAAGTAGATCTATCTGGTTATATTAGCACAGATTTTTTTTTTTTGGGGGGGGAGAGGTTAGTAGCAATAGCTGACATTTTTGCTTACTTGTTAGGCAGTGGTAGTCACGTAGGCATGCCCTTGCCTTAGATTTACATTGGCTGTGCCCTGTGTCTAGAAAATTATTCTCTTAGATAAATTTTCGTGCCTCACTTCCTCACCTCTGAATTTCTTCTTATATATATATATATATATATCACCTTCTCAAGGAAGCTTATGTGGAACACCCTGTTTAAAATGGCAACTGCTCCTCTCCCCCTGCACTTCCAAGTTCCCCATAGCTGTTGCCTCCTTGTCATTTACTTATTATGCTTATTATTTGTTGTCTCTCTTACCACCAGAATATTATTAGTTGAGGGCTTTGACTATTCACTGTTTTAAGTGTCTCATGGGTACTCAACAAACATTTGTTGAATGAATGAAGGTAGGAAAGAAAGTAACATGTAAGAAAGATAGCTGTAAACCAATTTACATTTTAAAACTTCATATTTAAAAGTACTATGTCCATTATTTTAAAAGTTTGCTTTTGGAGGCCACTGTGTTCCATCATGATACCAAGGCAAACACCCTGTACAAAGTTTAAGGACTCTGTGTTCTCTGTATTCTTGGTCGAATAAAGGGACTGAGTTTTAGTTCAATGAAATACGTCATCTGCCTCAAGTCTCGAGCATCTTTTTGGTGAAGTTGCTTCTCAGAGCTGTCAGTCGTGCTTTGCTCATGAGAAAGAGTCTCTGGGGTGAGTGTGTGTGTGCAGATGGGGCATCTCGCCACTGGAGGGGACTTGCCACCAAGTGAGGGGTGACAGTATTAATAGCTTCCTTCCTGCCTGCCTCTTGACAAGGCCTTATGCTCCACATTTTATGTGTATTATCATTTTTATCTTTATTATTCTTTTTATCTGACAACTATCCTATGAGGAAAGTATTCTTGTCCCTTTTATCTTGCAGAGAACTAGTCTTAGAGGTTAAGCAGCCAGCCTAGCCAGTACGTGTGTTGCAGCTGGAATTCAAACTCGAGCAGTGTGACCTGTAGAGGAACTTCACTCCATAAAATGCATTCCTAGTGAGCAGCACCTGGAAGTGAAAAAGAAACGTGAAACAACTGAGTGGAACTCTAATGTCACAAAGAGACCTTTCTCTTTTATTTGTTCCAGATTCCCATGACTTAAATAAATTGAATGAGGCCACTGTGATTGAAACAGTAATATTATGTTAAAAGTTAATGCTAATTTAAATAAAGTATATTTTAAATAAAATCAGAGCTGACTCCTAACGAGACCTCATGTTACTTAAACTTAGTTTAGCTCTAGAACAGTTTAGCTTATCTCTGGGGCCGAATTTGTATGCTTTTCTTTCATCTTCCTTAAATAGAAGATTCAGCGAGAAAGCAAGTCACAATGTGGCTATATGAGAAATATAATTTAGTGGGGGCGGAGGGGTAGACAGTAGGTAGGTTTTGCTGTTCTAGATTTTGAGAGAAAAACTTCCCTGTAATTTATATAAAATTACACGAAGAGAAACAATCATCCAATGCCTACCACACAAAAAAATTGGTAATTTCAAATTTTGATTAGAAAATTCTGATTCTTTGATGTGAAGTACTTTTTTTTCTTGTAAGATGGCACATTTTTGCCCCCTGGCATAAAATTATTTCTGCTCTACCCTAAGGAGTCTCAAACTATACCTGGTTATCTCCAATATCATAAACTAATTTTAATTTCAGTTTTAAAACAATGGCAAGTTAGAGGCATAAATTAGAGTCTACAATTGCAGGAAATTATGCTTAAGGATACATATTTACATGCTGAAGCCAGTATGTGCCTTGTGTAGGAGAGGCTGTAGGACACTGTTGTGTACCTGGCTAGTAGAATCATTTAATTTAAAGAAAAATTATCCAAGGGAAGACACGAGGTACTGTTTTTGGAGATACATTGAAACTTTTCTGGCTTGAGATGATTATTGGTGAGAAGAGTGTTTCCCGTCTAGGATTGTAGAACTGTGATGAGAACATCGTACTTAATTCGGTACTTTTCTTAAATGCTCACATCCAATTTTAGTGGGATGGAAATACTGAAAAAAGTTTTTCTTGTACACTTCTTTTTTTGCCTTTGAGGTAGCCAGCAAAGACGTCTTTTTCACATACGTGTTCATGGTGGGGGAAAAATGTAATGGTTCAGAGAGTTTATGGTGAAAGTAGTAATCCCTTTGTCCCTTGCACACCTCCCCACCTGAGTTTGCTCTCCCAGGCTGACCACGTCAGTTGTTTCTATGTTTGATTCTTCTAGTCTAGTCATATATTAATATGCTGATACTTTCATTTCTTGATTTGTCCTATTTACCACATGTCAAGAATTATAAAGGATCTGAGATGTTACTCTCTACTTGAAGCTAGCAAGTTAGCCTGCCACAATTTTATGGGTGCTGGTGGAAGGCATGGAGGCAGAGATGAAGTCCAGATTATTATTACTCAGAGCAGTAGCTAGAGTACCAGCATTCATTTGTGCCAGTGTCCTCAACCACAGGGAATGCAGAGAGGGCCCGATGACCTGTTCACATAGTGGGCTTTGCTAGTGGAGAAAACACTGAGGTTAGGGATTTCAGGTGTTTTATGGGCGGTAAATAAGCATGCCTGCCCTTTGCTCCAGCACCAAAAGGAGACAGTATGTATGCCTGCTCTCTCCTCTGGAGGAAGACGCTTTCTGTCTTCCAAGGCTGTTCGCATATGAATGCCCTTGAAAATATAGTCCAGAACAAAGAGCAAACAGTGCCTTCCTTGGAAGACATAGAGACCCACGAAAAATTATTTCCCACCACCACTACCCCACTCACCGCCTTCTTTCTGATACATTTATATCATTACTTTTAGCTTGCTGGTCACCTTGGTAAATATGGTGTATTTATTTCACTAACAATAGATGGTATCTTTCGACTTCTGGCTTTGAAAGAGGAGTATTTTAGCTAAGGGAGTTTTGTAAGTGGTAGGAATCAGTTCAATCATCACTTAACTGGAAAAGGAAATTTTTTCCTAGAACGGAGAGTCCAGGAGAATGGAGTAAGTAAGGTTGGATCCAGGTTTCTAACCTTGCT
This sequence comes from Rhinolophus hipposideros, assembly GCF_964194185.1. Classification (NCBI taxonomy): domain Eukaryota; kingdom Metazoa; phylum Chordata; class Mammalia; order Chiroptera; family Rhinolophidae; genus Rhinolophus; species Rhinolophus hipposideros. The sequence goes on from NC_138051.1 coordinate 64,333,013, forward strand.
TTAAGGAATTGGTCTTTTACTATGTCTGCTTTCCTCCTTTTAGCTTTGTTTTCTGGATCCTGCTTTCCCCCACAAGTACTGAGTCTAGGCTGTGTGTTTATGTCTGAACAAGTCGTTATGGCAAGGTGGAGAGAATTAGATTAGAATAGTTAGAGCCTGGTCTCATGCCCACTCTTGGGGGTGAGGGTGGGGTCACCCCATTTGAATCACGTGTGTGGGGGGGAGGTGGGAAGAAGGTAGTTCTCCGAAGTTAAAACAGGATGCCAAAATCTCCCCATGTAAGAGTTCTCAGGTGTATTCTTTTACTTATCTATTTTTCGTCTTATTTGTTTTGAAAGCTTCCTTAATTTTTCCATTTTCTTAAAGATAGTATCAAATTTCTAGTATCTCTTTTTTTCATACTTATCCCCCTCCTGATACTGTATTTAGAACTGCTGCTCAGCTGAGATCCCGTGACTTGCCTTCATTATGTTCCTATTTCCCATATATTTCTCTTGTGTTTTTTTTTGTTGTTGGTTTTGCCTTGTTTTGCTGTATGTATGGGAGGTAAACTTTGAGTAATTCCATGTCTGAAAATGTTTTTATTCTATTCTTACACTGGGAATAGGATTCTAGGTTGAAACATAATTTTCTGTCACTTCATCATTGGCTAGTATTCTTCATTATTGATGAGAAGTCTTAGGTCATTTTGATTTTTGTTCCTTTGTAGATGCATTTTCTTTGGAAGCTTTTGGTATCTTACTTATCTTTGTTGTCTGAAACTTCCCACTGATAGGTCTTGCTTGGTGTGGGTCTCTATTTGAGCACTGAGAGGTCTCTATTGGAAGACTTCTATAACGTCTTCTATTAACTTAATCTTTTAGTTGTGGAAAATTCCTATTTCTTTGAAAACTTCAATTTTTAAATTTTTCTTTTTGTTCTGGAGTTCTTGTTAGTCAAATGCTGACCTCCTGAACTGATTGATGCTGTCTCCCTTGAAAATTTTTTTGTCTGTGTTTTGGGTTTACTTTCTCGATTTCATCTTCGCAACTTCAAACCTTATACTGCCTTTTTCTTTTTTCTTTTTTTAATTTCCAAGAGTCTTTTCTCACTTTTTTTTCCCTTTTCACAGCTTCCTGTCTTGCTTTATCGATGCAATACCTTGACTCTGAGGATCTCAGTTAGAGGGCTTTGAACAAGTTTTATTCCGTTTTATGAATTCTTTTTCTTTGTCACATTTCTTTAACTTTTGTTTGTCTCTTGCATATTACAGATGTCTGATTTTGATTTAACCAATCAAATGTAAGAATGAAGCCATATGTAATTGACAGGTATCTCTGTACCTAGACAGGGTCTCTCGGAGTGAGCTTTGCATTAGGGTGAACAGTTAGGGGGCCCCCTTACCATTGGTAAGTGATGCTAATGCCTTTAATAGCTGCCATTAATTCTCTCCAGACAATTTACTTTCAAAAAAGAAGGACTTGCCAGGTTTTTTTCCTAAATAATTTAAAATCTCAAAGATAACTGGGATTGTTGTAAAGAGGGTCAGTGATCTGGGGTCTAGAAGTGTACAGATACTCATCTTTCCTGTGTTTCAGAGTGAAAACTTTTAAGGTCGAGGGAAGTATAGCAGCAAACAGCCCAGATGTTGGGGTCAGACTGCTTGGACTCAAATCTGGTTCTGCCCCTTAGTTATTTACTTGTTACTTAACCTTTCAGTGCTCTTTTCTCATCTGTAATATTTGGACATTAATAGTAACCACTTACTAACTAGGGTGGTTATGAGGATTTAGTTAAAAATACACATACTAAATACCTGGTATCTATAAGTTCTCAGAAGGTGGTAATTTTTCCTTTTTCTCCCTACTAATGATAACAATTATGTGATTTAGATATGCTGGTGATTGCCCACAGCAGAAATTTTTGTAGGATTAGGTAGTTTTAGATTGTGTTTTTCTCTTTAGAACCTCAAAGAACACTTGGTATCATTAGTTGTGCTGAAATGTGTATGTGCAAATATTTTCATAGGTCTGCCCCCGGCCCGGCCTCCGCCAAAAGGATCTCAGTAAAAATAATGTGATAAGAAAAGTAGTCTCGGAGCACAGCCAGAAAACTAGGAATGAAAAAATACTATTTTCACACCCAGAAATTCTATGTACAATCAAAATCACATGTGCTCAGGGAGTTAGGGCAGTTTTGTTGCCATACAGAACACACACAGTCCCACTTCTTGGACTTCAGAAATGTTGGAAGTTTCTTTATAAATGGATGTTTAGGGCAGGATCCTTGCAGGAGGAAATAATTCCTGAAAGAAAATTTTTTTATTTTTGCTTTGGTATGCCCCATTATGGTGGAACAACACTGAGACTTTTCTCACCACACTCTGCTGACTATTTCTGAAATTCAGGTGAGTTAATGAGTCTAACTCTTGTTTAATAGCTCCTGCCCTCCCTCTGCTTCCCCAAACTTGACCCTGTTTTGAACGGGAGGTTCTTAGTTTAGATTATTTACCTTGTTGTGTTTTTTCCCCCTCTTCCACATGAGTGGAGGAAGTCCTTTAAATCTCTTAATGTTACTCTTCTGTTTTCAGTAGACAGTTGTAGATGTGAGGCCAGTGGCCAAGGGAAACCATACCCAGTCTAAAGGGTTAGGTTGGGTCAAGAGCAGGTCTGTCAGAGTGAGCCAGGGTGTACATACAATCTGAGCCTCTGGGCAGGACAGATTGTGAAACAGCTGGTTACAACAGGTTGGTCACGTCACATGTACTCATAGGCTACCATTTCTTGTCCCCCATTCTGGTTGCTGTCTGGCTGATAGTACAATTCAGAAGATAGGCATTTGATCAATTCTAGGAGTGCAGGAAGAACTGATTGGATTACTACCATGTTTTCACGAAAATAAGACCGGGTCTTATATTAATTTTTGCTCCAAAAGACGCATTAGGGCTTATGTGCAGGGGATTTTTCATCCTGAAAAATCATGCTAGGGCTTATTTTCCAGTTACGTCTTATTTTTGAGGAAACACATTAGGAAAATAGAGCAGCAGAGTGGGGGGGGGGGCGCGGAGCTAGGGACCAAGCGAACAGACTGGCTGAAAGATGGAAATGTGGCTCCCACAGAGAGGGAGGGCAAGATGGTTGCCAAGTTGCAAGTGAAAGTTTAGTAAGAACAAAAGTAAAGCAGCAATTTCTAGTTCCTTAACTGATAGTTTCTTCATGAGGCCTCAAAACCGTTTACTGGTAAGAGTATTCCAACAAAGCCTCTAGGTTTGAATAGCAGGATATCAGCTGGAAAAGACGTTTGTTGGGGATTTCTCTGTTTTTCAGCTAGAATCAGAAGTTTGGTAATGACCATCTGTTAGTTTGCCTCCGGTTGATGGTATGGGAAGTTTGTATGATGTTAGGCTAGTTAGTAGGATAGAAATGGAAATGCCCCTACTCACATCATGTGATTGTGCAGTATCTGTGACTGTAAAGTACAGCAGGTCCTTGAATAGTGTCCTTTTGTTCATGATGAGATGCCGCGTGAATTTAACTCTTGTTTATATCAATTAGCCTGAGATAAATTGGTTTGTTATACATTGTGAACCTATTGAGAACCCATGTTAAGTGAGGATTTACTCTATAGGGATAGAGGAGTCTTCTCAAGGAAACGCCCTTTAGTCGTTTTTCTCATAACTAGCAGTGGGTCTGAATACTCTGTGGCTAGAATAGGTTTTATAATTAGAAAGTAGTGCTTGGTGGTTACTTACTAGATATGGGAAACACATTTTATGGTGTTTCTTGGGTTTAGAGAAGAATTGATGAAAGGCTAGAAATTTTTGTTCTTTGGCAAGGTTCTTTCTAAATCCAATCTACTACTCCGGGCAAATACGTCAAAGTATAAGGGATTTGCCTGTGATTTGAACTAGATCTGAATAATGGAAGTAAAGAGGCTGAGTTGTCAAAGCTTGTGAAGAGATTCTGAGGCAAGTAAATCTTGCCATCAATGTTTGCTCCTACTGTTCCTTAATTTAAACAAGGTAGTTTCATGTTCCCATTCTGGAATAAACTCTGAAAACAAATATGTTGAGCATATTGAAGCAGAGTGGAGTATAAGAAATAGTCGAGGACGTTGTGCATTCATTACCTGGCGTAGAAGGTACCACAATGGCCCGGATTGTTCGGATACAATAGATTATCACTCTTTGGATGTCACAAAGGAGAACAACAAAAACTAAACAATCCTCAGCTCCTTACATTTCAGCAGTGTGTTTGGAGATCCATTTATAATAGTAAATACATGTATAAGTGAATTGAACTAGCGAGTTTTTGCTTGGTTGCTGTTGTAGCTCCCATGATTCCTTCCCTGACTGGAATCCAGGGGGGGCTTTTGAGAAAGGTTCTTGGTGATGTCACCTGGCTTGGCAGTTTGCTGAAAAACACTTGAGATAGATCTTGTATACCCCCATGAACTTGGGACCCTGAATATACCAGGGTCTAATAGTGTGATGGTATTAAACTTCCTCTTTTTGCATTTAGGTTTTAAAATTTGAAAAGTGTGCTGTTAGTCCTTTGGCACAGTTCTCTGAAGTTGAACAGTCTTTGTTGATGGAATGACTTCCCTACCATTGGAGAGGTTCAGGCTGTGTGAGCTTGTACGGGATGGGTTGTGAAAAGGACTCAGAAATCATATTGAAAATAGGTAACCTTCAGATTGTATACACATTTTGTTCATATATAAAATGTGAAAATTAAAGATTTCCCCGAATCTAGAAAAATAAAACTGGAAAAAGCCTTTAAATTTCTTCTTTCTTCACTCCTCACCCACATATTAGATTTTCATAGCTCTAATCAATATCTGTGTTTCCCTTCATTTGGAAATATGGCTACTTCATATATACAGACAGAGTTCTTTAAAAAGGGGGAGTGCAAACCTCCTGTCTTTCCCACCATCCACATTCCTTTATCGTTACTCGAAACATAAATAAAGCCTACTTCCATTGATTCCATTTTAGCTAACAACTGCAAACCCCTTTCTGTTTACCAGGTAGTCAATTTTTTAAAAAAGGATTTAGTTTTTTTGGTATGTTTATATACTCTAGTGGTATTTGCATATACATTGTATTTCTGAAAAATAACTTAATTGTAATTCATTTGTAACACAGACATATTACTAATTGTTTAGGTAAAGGCAAACAATAACCGAATAAAACCAACCCTTTTATTATTGTCTCAAATTTTGGTACCTTTTATTCTTTAGTTTTTCTGACATATTCCCAGGCTATTCGTGAGTTACCCAGTTGTGCTAAAGCTATAGGAAACTGGCCATATTGGGTGAAAATGCAAGAGTTCTACAGCCTTAAATGAACTCACTTACTGACTCACCCTTTGCTGATTTCTTCACTTCTTTTCAGGAAAAAGTAGACAGGTTTGCTAACATCATTGGGCAAGAGGCACAAACAAAGCATTATACTTGGAAGATAGTGGCTGTTTGAAATCTTTGTCAATCTCTTTTGAAAATACTCAAAATACAAATTAGCACCAAAGAGGAGAGGTGCAAAGGTACTTTGGTATCACCACAGACTTGAATGTCTCATTTGCAAATACTTTTAAATAACATTGTATAATGGGTTTCTCCTATTAGCTTGTCTGAATATATTGGTGTGTCTTTTTTTTCCATTTATGGCTCATCAGAGTCTTTGTGAACAATGGACTTCACTCACCGGTTTGTGTTCTCTTATCCATGGGCCAGATTTCACTAGAAATCCATGATTTCCAGTGATGTATCTATTTAACAACTTTTACTAATCCCTTTATAAATCAGCTATAAGGATTCGTACCAAAAGGATATTTGGAAAAAGTGGGACTAGGAATTTGAACCTCGGTTTTGTTAGGTTTACCTTATAGGGATGTATAAACTTTTTTTTCCTTTATGTTTTTGTTAATGAAATAGCTTTTAAAGAAGTGTTGATTAATCAGAAACTTCAGAAAAGACCTCAGAAGAGCTGAAATTTGAAGTGTTTATAAAGATAGCTCCCTTTTATTGAGTGCTGATAGCATTTTTACTATATGCTTTGCATGCATGTATGTCAAAGACAGGACAGGATTATTTTTGTCATATTATTATTAGACCTGTGGGTGCGGCGTTGTTCTTTACTTTCAAGCTCTGTGGGAGGTTCTGATATGCAGCTGAGGCTGAGAACCTTAGGAAGGTTTGCACAAATTTCTGGCTTAGCTCTATGTGGATGGTTGTGCTTTTTGAAGAGAAACTATGGGAAGAGGCTTAGTGTGTTAATGTCTAGTTGGGGCTCACAGTTGGCATTGGGATCTAAAACTCAGTGCCAGAGTTGGTACTAGAGATAAGTGTGGGGGAATTATTGGTAGCTCGCTCGTACCCTAGGTTATGGGTTAGGTGAAACTGCCCTGGAGAGCTTGCAGGTGATCAGAATCCTGGGGAACCTTGAAGTGTTTTGAGTGGATGGAAGGAGAGAACAGAGATCTAAGTGTTCAAAGCAGCAGCAGCAGCATGAGGGAGTATATTTCAGGAGCCATGGGAGAGGGAGGGTCAGGTTACAGGCGACAGATGTGTGTGCCATGGTGGTAGGTGCTCAGTCAATACTTGTGGCGAGTAGAATTTGGGGAGTTTTTAAGGAGTCCTAAGTGTCCGCTGGATCATCAGTTAGGAGTTGCTGGTGACTTCGGTAAAAATAACTTAATTGGAGTAGTTTTTCTCCTACCTTACTCTGCGTTCCTCCTGCGCTCCTTTGAAAGTTCTCATCCTGGACTTGAACTGTTAGAGTTTTGTAGGGCTTTGCTCTAGGCTGTTGCTTCTCCAAGTGTGGTCTGGGAACTTGTCATAAATGAAAGTCTTCAGGCCCCACCTAGACCTGTTGAATCAAACTCTGGGGGTGGGACACAACCATCTGTGTCTTACAACAGGCCCTCCGGGTGACTGTGATGCTTGATGAAATTTGAGAAACAGTTTTAAGACCATTTCTCTGTCTGGTTTCTCCTTAGGCATTTAGCCGGTTATCAAGGCTTGAGATACCCTGCCGTGTGCCCAAAACTTAACTCCTTAGGCCAGTTCTTCTGAGGACCAAGTGCATAGGCCAGCTGCCTTTTATTCACCTTGACTTGGATGTCTTATAGTTCCCCCAGCTCAGCTTGTTCAAAACTGAACTCAGATTTTTTCTCACAACTGTATTTTCCCAGGCTCAGTAAAAGGCACCATCATCCATGCAAATGTTCATGCTAGAAACCTAAGCTTGATCCCCTTTCTTAATACAAATACTGTGTAGTAAGTTCTAAGCACATTCGACTCTATGGGTTCAGGATATAGGCGTGCACACACGAAATAGTGATCATTTTAATAATATAATGAGTAAATAAATGACCCCACAAATTAAGTGTGAGATGGGAAATGTCTTTCAGGAAGCCTTAATTCTCAGAGCTGCTAATTAGTGATCCACCTGCATTGCTGAGTGTGATTCCAGAGTTTAAAAGTTACGTGTAAGTATTAACAAAGTATGGTCTCTAAACCCAAGTTAAGTAAGTACTTTATTTGTTCAACCAAAGAACTTGTGTATAAATGTATAATGTATGTGGTTACTTTATAGAATTGAATATTTGAAACGATTTTGTAATGAATAGGCAATTTCTAGGAAAGGGTGGTGGTGGTGAAGCGTTAAAGATGATGGGATTCCGAGGCCACAGTGCTTTGGTTCAAGTGATGATAGTGCCTCTTTCTGTGAGCCTGGGCCAGCTACTTTCCTTCACTAGGCTCAGTTTCCTTATCTGTAAAATGGGGGTAATAATCATCCATATCTCAGAGTTATTAGGATTAAATATAATAATATGTTTCAGGGTTTGGAGGAAGCAGTGCCAGGCACATATGTTCAAAAAATATAAGCAGTGTTATTACTATCTCTTCCACCTTGTCACTCTACTCCAGCCATTCTTAAATTCTTTCAGCTACTACTAGTAGTTATTCAGACATGCCATGCCCTTTAAAATGCTCCTGCATCCAGGTTTTCACTTAACTCTCCTCTTATTTCCCCAGGTTACGTTAGGGTTTCTTTTATGTTTCCTTAATATCCTGTACTTCTTCACAGTGCTTTGTAAACATCATCATCATCATCATCATTATTATTGTTATTATTATTAGCAAAAGCTTTATTGAAATATAGTTTCACATACTACATAAAGTGTACAGTTTAAAGTGTACAGTTCAGTGCTATTCACAGAGTCGTGCAACCATCACCGAAACCAATGTTAGGACATTCGATTCAAATCATGCGAGTACCAGTTGCTGTCATGAAGATATGCACCAAAAAGACTCCCTGTACTCATTATGAGTCACTCCACATGCCCCCCACCCCTTGGCAACCACTAAATCTGTTTTTCCTCTCTCTAAATTTGCTTATTTTAGACATTTCATAAAAATAGAGTCGTATGTTACGTGGTCTTCTGTGTCAGGCTTCTTTCACGTAGCAGAACGTTCTCAAGGTTCATTCATGTCGTAGCGTCTATAATCCTCGATCATCTTTTATTGCTGAATAATCCTTTGTATGGATAGACCACAGTTTGTTTATTCATTCATCAGTTGATGGACATTTTAGGTTGTTCCCACTTTTTTTTAAAGTAATGTTTTTTTTCATTGGGGAGTATTGGGGAACAGTGTGTTTCTCCAGGGCCCATCAGCTCCAAGTCGTTGTCCTTCAGTCTAGTTGTGGAGGGCGCAGCTCAGCTCCAAGTCTAGTTGCCGTTTTCAATCGTTAGTGCAGGAGGCGCAGCCCCCCATCCCATGCTGGAAGTGAACCGGCAACCTTGTTGAGAGCTCACGCTCTAACCAACTGAGCCATCTGGCCACCCCTTTTTTGGCTTTTATGAGTAATGCTGTTAAGAACATAAGCATACAAGCTTTTGTATGGACATGTTTTCATTTCTTATGAGGACATACCTAGGACATACCTAGGAGTGGAATTGTTGGATTATATAACCTTTTGAGGAACTGCCAGACTGTTTTCCAAAGCTGCTGCACATTTTACTATTTACAACTCCAGTGCATCAGGGTTCTTATTTATCCGTATCTTTGCCGACATTTATTATCTTTTTGATTCTGGCCATCCTAGCGGATATGAAGAAGCGGATATCTCATTGGGGTTTTGATTTGTATTTCCTTGAGGGTTAATGATGTTAACCCTCTTTTCATGTGTTTATTAGCCATTAGTATATCTTCTTTGGCAAAATGTCTATTTAGATAGATCCTTTCCCCATTTTTATTTGAGTTATTGGTCTTTGTATTATTGAGTTAATGAGAGTTCATTATATATTCCAGATACAATCCCTTATCAGATACATGATTTGCAAGTATTTTCTCCCATTCTAGTAGGTTGTGTTTTTTCACTTCATGGTTAAAATTAAGAGTTTTTAATTTTGGTGGAGTCTAATTATTTTTTCTTCTGTTGTTTGAACTTTTGGTGTCATATCTAAGAAACCATTGCCTAATCCAAGTTCATGAAGATTTATGCCTATGTTTCTTCCAAGAGTTTTATAGTTTTACCTCCTACATGTTAACTATTTTTGTCTGCCGTGTTAGAATGTCGGCACCATAGGTGGGCTGGGTGTTTGTCCTACTCATTTGTCCTTCGGGCTTGGAGAATACTAAGTGTTCAATAATGATTGTTAGTGATTTTGGAAAGACAGACTTTAAGGACCTATTACCAAAACATATTAAATCTGTGAAGGATTTGGAGAGGTTTTCTGCACAAATAAGTATCTTTAACACTTGAAACACTTTTTCTAGTTTTTTTAAAGCTAGGAACTGAAATATATTGTGCTAGTATTGCTAAAAGTTGAATTAACACTGCAGGATAGATTTAGGAGACTTAGAATAAGTGTGTTTATTGTGATTGCACCGCCCTCCTTAGTCCTGGGAACTTGTCTGTTTAGTTTTACGAAATTGGACTTTGTAGCTGAGTATTTAATGCATTTGCTTTTAGACTTGGAGAGTTTTGTTTGTTTATTACTAGTTCTCCATCACTGATTCTTAAAGAATGAACATAGGAGCAAGTCCCATGTTTCTATACTTCTGTTTCCTTGTCATAATAAAAATTTCATGCCACTTTGTGGTAATTTGATATCACCCCCTGTAGGTTTTGAAAGAGCCGATTTCCAGAATATTTTTATCAGTAAAGGGGATTTCATGGGGTTTTCCTACCACAGATTGTGTTACCACCCTCCTGTAATCCTAGACTTGGAGTTAGGGTGGCCTCTGAAATGAGGGCTTTTACATATATTTAATTCAACTGCCATAACTTTCTTTCAAGAATAATGTAGACTTTGTTACTATAAAACTATGTGTTTAATCTTTTGAGGAGAGAGGATTGGCACTTTGATAAGGAGTGATTTTGTTGATAAAGTACCTGAGTAGGAGTCAGTTTTATGTTTTTTGTTTTTTTCATGGGTTTATGTTAGTTTAAAGTAATTTTTTTTAATTGAAGTTTATTGGGGTGACAATTGGTAATAAGTTTAAAGTAATTTTAATATGAGACATATCATAAACTAGTACTTTAACCAAATGTAGGTGCATTGGTAGACTTCAGATAGATTCATGGAGGAAAATTCTTAAGATTAAGCTAAACCATGGGATATACCCCTTTGTTTAACATTTAAAAAAATAATGTGGGTTTAAGACGGCCTCACTAATGGGTGCTTATTAAAAATGTGTATGTGCTTGTGTGTATTAAACAGGATTTTCCATCAGAAAATAAATCAAGCAGTCTGTTACTTTGTAAGGATACATAAGGGAAAGAGTGTTTGGATTTATTGCTAAGTTACAGTGACGTGTCTGCTACTAAAGTGATGAAATTGTTTAATACGAGTTAGTATATGTTTCATTTCTAATGCAATTGGCTCTAGGTCTATGTTTATGCTTGTGATTTCAGCTTTTACTATGGTAACCTCATTCTATCATTGAAAACGTAAAAAAAATCTGCTAGCATTGAGCGTTGTACTTTTTATGTTGGGAACAGTAGACTATCTCTAATATTTGAAATATCAGGTCCTATCTCATTAATGTTATCATTGTCATTCTCATTCATGAATATATCTTTCAGAATATATAAATTTGGTTACTAATTACGTAATTAGGTAAACCAATAATATAAGTCATTTTTTCGGGATAGAATCTTTCAAGTCTTCTGTATTTCAGCCTCCCCATACTTACCCATCCTTTTAATTTTATTGTGAACTTGAATCATTTTATGTTTTTGTATGATTTGTTTTCTGTGATCCATACCGTCAGTGAAGTATAAAGCAAATGCAAAAAAATGGAATACCCCAAAATGCAGCTTCCACGTATGTCAAGAGAATAGCAGCAGTTCCTGTACTTCAAAGAGGGTGAGGTGTGGGTTTGATTGAAATGAATCATTTTTTTGTCTTCTATGTTCTGTTTAATTAAGCTCTTTTTTTCTTTTGACCTTTAAGTAGGTTCAAAATACATAAAACAGATTGAATTGTCTCATTTATATTAGTTTGATAATTTGTTTACAAAATAATTACCTCCCTCTCAATATGTAATTCAGAAAAAGTTTGCGACATTATGCGTGTTTTTATTATGTATGACCATATTCTCTCCATCCCCTAAAAAACAGAAAAAAAAGGATCACGTAGTCCATTTTTTAGAGATGAAAAAGGAAATAGGAACTAATCGACAAAAATTGGCTTGGGTAGTTTTCTGGGAATGCCGTTTTGAGACATGAGATGAACCTCTCTTTAGCTTTTTGCAGTGCTTTGGGCAAGTACTAGACCTCTTGCCTCCTCACCTAATCTGCCCAGTAAGTTTAAAAGTGTGGCCTCACTCTTAAATAATGATCAATGATTTTGCCTGAAGTCACTGTAAGTAGCAAGTAATTTAGGTGGCCAACCCATTTTTATTGTACTCATCTTTCTAGGTTTGGAGCTCTATGTAGGACTGGTTGATTTTTCAAAATAGTTTTTAAAAAATATTAACAATAGAGTTTTTATGTACTTTGCGATTTTTGGTGAAATCATAATAAACGGTTCCTATTCTTAGAGCAAACTAGGGCAGTAGCTGCTGAACCTACTGAGGAACTGCCCGAGAAGAACTTAAAAACCCTTAGGGTTTCTATTAAAAACCAGCCAGTCTGAGAGGACACTCCCTTTCAGGTTAGTTTGAACAATATATTTCTCTCGCACTAGTAGTCAACTAACCTAAAATATAAGTTCTAATTAATGCATTAGAATTGCTTCTAAAAAAAAGTTCAAAAATATGTGCCTTAACAACAAACCATTGGAATTGTTTTATAAAAATTTTCGCTGAATTAGTTTAGTAGTAGGATTTCTCCCAAGACCTGAATTTTCTCTCCTATTTCTCTCCATTTACTACTAATTACTATATCTATGCATAAGGCTACGTTGATATGATTACACTCATATTTTACTGTTTAAGTTCTTTTTAACCTTTTGAAGCCAGTCAACAAAGCATTAACTAATGTATTAGTTAAAGCATTAGAGTGAATGCATTGACATGCAACAATGACAGATAAAATGCCACATTTTAAGTCTGTGTGACTTATTAGAGTAGCTCAGTGTTTTATCAAATAAACTTTATATTCCAGCTGAAAGTCTTACATGAATACCGGGGATGCCAAAAAAATGTATACAAGTGGACACCTTGGTCAACGTTGCTCAAGCAGTGGTTCGCGTAATCAGAAGTGTCTGGACACTGATGGTAACCACTTTGAGCACCTCTTGTAATTGCAGAAGTTGGACGTGACTTGTGTTCATCTTTTGTTATCGGTATATATTGAGTATTACAATTTTAATAGTTTTTTTCCTTTCTTAAAATGTGTATACATTTTTTTGGCACCCTCTGTGTGTGCGTGTATGTAATACATAGTTCTTCTCTTTTCCCAATTATTTAAAAAACAATTAGAGTTTATACTCTGCTTGAGAGTAAGCCATGAAGTTGAATTATGTTATCACTGTACATTGAAAAACAATTGCTTAATGTTTTGGACTTCATTATGATCGGGGAACATGAAGTTAGGAAAACCACATAGGAGAATAAGTTGTTTCCTGAGGAATAAGAACAGTAGAATACCTAGATAAGCCAAGAATTAGTCTTTATGTTGCTACTGCCTTCAATTTCCCCTTTTACTAAATGTTCGTGAAACATGGTTTTTCTGTCGAGTTGCAGTGCCTGTATTTAAAGGTTTCCACTATAGTTGCTTCTACATAGCATCCTTTTGAAAATTCTATGATGTCAAATCTGTATGCAGTGGATATATTTTAAGTTTACAGATTACACAAGGAAATAATAAGCATCTTTGTGCTTAAGAACAGGCCATTTTTAGGTCTTAGTAAATGGAACCTTTCTCGACTAATGCTTTTCAAGTAGTAAACATTTTGATTGTGTTAAGGAGGAAGAGAACTTAGCATCTGCATTAGGGTCATTTTTTCCTATATCCTATTAGCTAATTCCAAGATTGTTTAATATGGTATCCACCCATTTCATTTGGCTGCAACCTTTGCTCTCATGAAAGTAAGACTGATTGTTCTGAATTGCTATGTATATGTGCTTTGGCACAGCATGAAGGTACCCTTAATAACATTGCCATTGTCTTTAAAACAGCTTTCAGTTATGACTACAAATAAAGGGTGCGACAGGAGGGCATGACAGATAATGGTTCTTTTTCCGCTCCCAGTGTTTCACAAATCTGCTTTGTACTCCGAGCCTTTTGTGTTCCCTGGACTACCTACTGTATTTTCTGTATACTGTTCCTAGTCTAAAATGCTTGCAGATTTGTCACTATAACTTGGACATGTCTGCAGTGGTCACTTTGAATTCTTCTCGTGGAGGCAAGCAAAACAAAGAATGTGGGGAGAAGTTGAGTGGCTTTGCCTCTGTTGATTTTTGTTGTTGTTTCACTTGCATGTCTAAATACTTATGTGCTTAAATTATTTTATGCGACTCTTCCAAGTGTTTCTTTACTTTGGTTTAAAAATTGGGGAATGGCCTTTGGTTTTAATCTCTTTTCTTTTTCAATGCATAGTGGTAATGCTATTTTTACTGCATAATTTCTTTTTTAAACAAGGAGTTTCTATGGCAAAAAAACTTGCCCGCCATTTGATTGGCTCTGTTTTAGATTGCTGAGAGATTCTGTACTGACCATAAAGGAAGGATGTTATTTGTGCCATACTTTATTTTGTTGTAAGGAACTTTATCAAGTGATGTAGGAGGAGAAAGTAAGTGTTCATAGTGCAGAAATCAGAAAAGATTCCTTATTGCTTTAGGAGGGTATTTTTGAATCATGTATTCCTCATTGACCTATTTCAGAGGAGACTCACATTTAATGACCTTCATGGCAGTCTCATATGGTGTTAGCATTTATTCCTGTTTTACTGGTTCAGAAATGGAGGATCAGAGAAAACAAGCATTTGGCCTAGAATTACAGGCACATAGCTTGTGATAGTCTTACTCGAAAGCCAGTATTTCTTGTTGTAAACGTATCATTTTCCTCTTTAAGTGGCTTATTTCTAGGGTCATTTAGTCCTTTGGCAGATCTATTTGATAGCATAAAATATTTAATGTATTAAATAAACCAGAATTTGACGATACTTAAAGTATACTAAGGAAGAAGCATAACTTTGATTTCTCATGGAATTCATTGATAATAGCCTTACCTTTCAAGGTACTGCTGTAGTAGCCTAACATGGCTTTTTAAAATTTGATTTTCACATTAAGATTCTTCTGTAATTGGGTTATTATCTTCATTTTACAGATGATGAAACAGGTGCAAGTACTGCCAGATGTGAGGTTCAGGTTTTCTGAAGAAACAGTGGTTTACTGTAAACAACAGAACCCAGTGATTTGGGATTAAGATATAATACTTCAGGCAAGCAGTATCATCCATTCCTCTTTAGTTCCTTTATCTTTAAAATGAAGGGGTTCAACCAAGTGACCTCTAAATGCCTCTTTTAATATTCCAAAGTGATAATGCTTTAAAAGCTTCAGGGATCCATGAATTTAAATGAGAAACATGTTAAATACTTGTTTTCAATAATCTATGACTGAAATATACCATTTCCTTCAAACCACACAGTAAATTCGCAGTTACTGTGAGACTTTGTCATTAATTGAAAGCGCAGATATTTTTATATCACACAGCAGTTGTTGCAGATATCTTGAAAATATCATTTATATTGGTCATAATTTGGAAATCATGGTATTTAATAGACTTGTCATTAGAGCTTGTTATTTTATATATTAAAAAAGAAAAAAGTATATTTAATGCTTTAAAAATATTTTAATAACTATTTTAATGTAATTGGTTTTCTTTGTGAGGGGTATTTTTGCTTTAAAATAGTCTGAAAGTTGGTAGTCTTTGCATACTGCCAGAAGAGTTGATAGCACAAAAAAGGTTAAATATTCTCGAGCTGCATGTTTTCCACAGTGACTACAAAATGGCTCAAGTTGATTCTACTTAATGTGAAAGAAGTTTCTTTTGGGGGGAGATTTGTGTGTATTGAGGGGTTTATCTTTTCTGTATCTCTGGTTTCCAGAATGATGAACTATGATTATGTGACTTTCCACTAATACTGGGCAAGCTCAATAGAAGCAAAATTTTGACAATAGAAATGAATTTATGATCATCTTTATTTTGCATGTCCTTTTTGCAAGAATTAAGAGTCTTAAGTAGTTGTTTTATTTGAGGTATGTAGGAAAATGCTGTTGATTTCCAAGCAGGACTGGCTTGCCAAGAACAAGTTACCCACACAACACATACTGCTCAAAATGTTTCTGAAACAGATGCTCAGTTGCAAGGCTATATTACCTGAAAAAAAAATTAGGGCATTTGCTGTTTAGTTTTTGTGTGAGTGTGTTTTGTTTCTTTGCCTTTTTTCTTTTTTGCTTCGCTCTTGGTAATTTATGTATTAATTGGGTATGAGGAAGGAAATAGTAACAAATTATTCACATTAACTGAAGTAGGAGTGCACACACAAAACTCAGTAGCTTAGTTGGAACACAAAGGCTGCTAGAGTTCTGTCCTGTGGTGAGTCTGTTATTCCATTTGTAATGCATTTATCTTTGGGTAGGGTGGGATTTGCATTCCCAAAGTTACAATGAGTTTCCCCGATCCTTATCACTTAGTATTAGGAGTGACTGTTTTTAGTAGTGATAATGAGACAGCTATTCCCAGGAGGAGACTTAGTCACTGGCAGAATTGTCAGAACCCTGAAATAGTTTGGGAAAGCTCAGGATGGAAAAAGCAAGCTGTTTCAAAAACAAAACAGAACAAAACCCAAAAACGCACACTGCTTTTTTGGGCAGGGTGAGATGGGGATGGATGGAGGTGGCAAGAAACCAGATGAACTTCCCTGAAGTTTGCAAGCTATCTAGGAGCCGGAAGAGATTGGTATTATTTACCTCAAGTACTCTAGTGTGAACATGAAGTTTGAGTGTGGTAAGATTAAGTTGGTCAGCAGCCACTGATCTGGGAGTTATGTTCTGTGTGTACATTGGCAAAATTTAATTTGATTTTGAGAAAAAAAGAAATTCTGGTAGCAGCGTGTTTTTGTTGCCAGTTTGAGAAAAATTTAAGTAGTATTTTATGCCAAAGGGATATTTTAGTGGCGTGATGAGTGCGTGTGTGTGTGTGTGTGTGTGTGTGTGTGTGTGTAGTGTTCATGACTGAACACGCGAAAGTACCATGCTGGAGTTTACTAATTAATAATGAAGACACGATAATCTTTGCCAATATTAGGCAGAATAAAGAGGAGAAATGTAGACTGTGCCTTCAGGTATGTCTATCCCACCTCAATTTTAAGTGCAAAAGAATCTTTTTTTAAGATTGGGGTTTTTTTTATGGTTGCCTGCCTGCCAACCTAACAAGCTGTAAAACCTTGTTTAGTTTTCTTTAAATCCAGAAATGATTTTATACCAAATCCAAACAAATCAAATCACTCTTAAGGGAATAAATGAAAACATGTGTAGCTGCCTTGGCTCGACTACATCTGTCTGCAGACTGGCTCAGTTCTCTGTGCTAAATAAGCAAATTCCTTCTTATACATCCTATGATGACCAGCAGCAGCAACATCCCATCTGGAGGTGAACAAAGGATGTGATAGCAATTATCTGAACTGTGTTTTGTAAACTGAGCGTAACTACTTTTCTTGCTATGTAATAGTCAAGTGACAGCTATATAAAGACAATAAAAACAAATTTTACCCAACTGTGTTAAAATAATATATTGTATATTCAATTTATGTATACTGAAAGGTCTTAATTTAGTGTCGGAAATAATAAAAGTATGAAAGAAATTGAAGTTGTTGCCCCCTTCAAAGCACATTGTAGAGTTTATTGTGTTTATGATTTGAGTTTCTCATAGGGTTTAATGGAAAGTCTTGTCAAGGTAGGAAACGTCCAAACCTATGGAGAATTTCTTTTTCTTTCTTTTTCTTTTTTTTTAGTTTCAGGTGTACAAGACAAAATAATACTTAGACGTTTATCATTTATATCCCTCACATTATAACCCCCATCCACTACCCCTCTGACATCGCACTCAGCCATTACATTTCCACTGTCTCTATTCCTAATGCTGCACTCCGCTTCTTGTAAGTATATACATACATATATATAGATATATATGTAAAATTATAGCCGGCATTCATTATTGTTCAGCTTCAGCTTCAGGTCCTCCTCCCTGAGTTGGTCTCCCAAATGGGACAGGTGTCCATCGGATACCCTACAAAATCTTTATAACACCTATGGAGAATTTTTATAAGAATTTATTTGAGCCAAACTGACCACAGGCCTGGAAGCAAGATCTCAACAGATGGAGGGTTTGCAGCTTCTTTTATGTGTTTGGAATTAAGGAATTATGTGCTCTCTTGAGGGTGGTTACTTTGAAAAAGTCATTTCTAAGGTGTATTAACCTAGATGGTTTCCCTTCTGAGGAGTCTGTAAAGGGGCACAGAAACAGTGGACAGGGCTTGCTTAAGGCAAAGATAAGCCTTTTACTAAAGAAGTTATGTGCTTGGGGCCAGAATATCCACTGTGTCCTGTCCAGTTAGGAATTTGTGGTCGGATCATCCTGTGAGGTTACTTTCCATAGAACCCCGTTTTCATGCAGTTTCTTTGTACTGTTTTGAAAGAATGTAGGCTTCCAGAGGGAAACGCATTGGAGTATGGGGTACTTTGGTGTCAATTGCTAAGGTAACTCCTGGAAGGTAAATTTGCTGAGCTGGGTCAGATTGGGTACCACATGACCTAGGAATGCTCCTAAATAATAGTTGGAGTTACAGATGATTTTGAGTATCAGACAATAGTAACATAA
Organism: Rhinolophus hipposideros; assembly: GCF_964194185.1. Lineage (NCBI taxonomy): Eukaryota > Metazoa > Chordata > Mammalia > Chiroptera > Rhinolophidae > Rhinolophus > Rhinolophus hipposideros. Next base: position 64,351,335 of record NC_138051.1, read on the forward strand.
CTATTAAGCTTATTATAGAGGTATTAAATTTTTCTTGTAGAAAAATTGGAAAATACAACAAATAAAAGGAGAAAAATTTGAGAGAAACTTGTAATTTGAAAAAGGAAGCATGAACTAAAGCATTCCGAACTTTTTCTGCTAGTTTTTCCTTGTTTTTATTTAATGTTTTTTACCAAAGTGTTGAGTGTGCATAAAGATTCAGTACCATGTTTCCCCCAAAATAAGACCTAGCCGGATCATCACCTCTAACATGTCTTTTGGAGCAAGAATTAATGTAAGATCCTGTCTTATTTTAATATAAGACTGGGTCTTATATAATATACTGTAAGACTGGGTCTTACATTAATTCTTGCTCCAAAAGACACATTAGAGCTGATGGCCCGGTTAGGTCTTATTTTCGGGGAAACACGGTAGCTCTATAATACTTGTTTTGAAAAGCAGCCGTTCTCCCACTTCATTCCCCCACTTTTCCCTCCCTTATGCAGACACTTTAGTTTCTTTTAGCTGATTCTTTTCGCATTTATCTCTGTGTTCTTGTAGGGGAGGAAAAGTTATTTTTCCTACTACCTCCCTAAGTTCTACAGCTGGGGCCCTGTAAATTGGAGTGACAAAAGACAGTTTAACAAGAGAAAAGCACACAGATTTATTTAATGTGAGTTTTATGTTACATGAGAACCTTCATAAGGAGACGAAGACCTGAAAAAGTGCTTAAGACTGAGCATTTTTATGCTACATTCGATGAAGAGTGAAAAGTCATGTAAAGCTGTGTGATAAGACCAAAGAATATGAGCGAAGGGGAGTAAACGGGAAATTTAGCAAGGCTAGTTCTTTGGGATTTTTCTGTGTCCCTCTGTCTTCAGAGATAAAGATGCTCCTTCCCTGTGAGTATAGGGAGGGCGGGCACCTCTCACCTGAGGGTCTTCGCACCTGCTTCAGGGGAGAAGAGGAGGTCAGAGTCTTTCTTGCACTTGCCGTTTCTCAAATTTCTTCAGCTTAAAATATTCCGTATCCACGGCATCATATTTTGGGATAGCAAGTCCTGAACACCTTCATGCTTAACAGCATTCTTAAATTCTGATTTCTTGAATTTTCAGCTTCAGACATCATCTCTCAATTTTCCATTACGGCAGATGAGGATTTAGGTTTTTCCCCACATCCCCAAGTACTCTCTTTGTTCTCCCATCCTAATATAGGTTCATAACTTTGCTAAGATCAGTATTTAGTGTTTACACGGTTAAGACTGAAAGTTCAATTCACAGTTAAGCCATGTAGTAATCTGTGAATACTGTTTTTTCTATACAGCTTTTGGTTTTTCCTGAAATTTATATTTTCTTTGTTGTTGTTTACTTTTATATTAACTTCTCACCAATACTGCATGTCCTTGAATAACATAATTTTGTTCAGCATCATTTCATTATAATGTTGATGAGAGAAAAAAAATAAATTCGTGGCTGGGACCACTGTCCATGTGGAGTTTGCACGTTTTCCCCATGTCTGTGTGGGTTTTCTCTGTGTCCTCCAGCTTCCTCCCACATTCCGAAGACGTGCACGTGAGATAAACTGGTGTGTCTACATTGTCCCACTCTGTGAGTGTCCCTGTCCAGGGTGGGGTCCCAGCTTGCACCCTGAGTTGCCAAGATAGGCTCCAGCCACCCATGACCTTACTTGTTTTTATTAATCTTTCTTAAATGTATGTATAGCTCACATTTATTTTAATGTTTAATGTTATAAATGTTTTAGATCTTTATGTAGAAGTTTATTTAAAATTTTTGTGACCAGAAATATACTGTAGGAACTCAACTTTTGTTTATGTCAATTACCTTATGGTAAAATTGGTTTCCTTATACATCGTTTAGCTTAAAGTCACAGTTTCCAAGAACCTATCTATGACGTTAAGTGAGGACATGCTGTGTAGTTCAAATTGCAACTTGTCCAAATTTCCTTTCAGGAAGTTGTGACACTTCAGGTATTCTGTTAGCGTCTCATATTCCTGAAGATGTGCCCCCATTTGGACTGGTTGCCCACTACTTTAATGCACAGCTCTCCTCCTGGGACTGCCCTTTACCAGCATCTTGGTGATATTCTTTGCCTCTTTGTGTTGGATTTCTTGTTTTCTAGATCTCATATCTTCCTGTTTCTTGGTTTATTCTTGTTATTTTGGCAGAAATACTCTCTGGTAAGTGCCCAAAAAATGGGAGTTAAACTTTTAGATCCCGAATGACTGAAAATGTCATAATCTGTCATTACTCTTATTTGATTTTTTGCTTGGGTATAGAATTTTAGCTTGAAGTTTTTCCTTTGAAATGTTAAAGGCATAGCTTTCATTGTTTTCTAGTTTCCTCTGTGTTTACTTCATTGCTCTTGAAGCCAAAGCCATTAGGTTCCCGATCCTTTCTGCGATCCGTTCTTTTATTTTTTGCTGTTTGAAACTGCACATTAATGTACCTTAATGTGAGTTTGGTTCCATCCATTGTACTGAATACTTCATGAACCCTTTCAATCTGGGAACTGTTTTGTTGATGACTTTCTCTGCTCCTTCCCCCACCCCCCTTAATTTTCTCTTGAACTCTTGTTACTCAGATATTAGACTTCCTGGACTGATCATCCAATGTTCTTATGCTATTCTATTGAGGGTTTCATTTCTACTTTTTTTTTTTTTTTTTTTTTTTGAGGAGGGTGCAGTTCACAGTGGCCCATGTGGGAATCGAACCTGCAACCTTGGTGTTATTAGCACCAGCTCTAACCAACTGAGCTAACCGGCTCAGTCGGTTACATTTCTCTGCTGTTACATTTCTAATTACCCAGAAAACCCGTGCTTGTGCTCATTCTTACTTTCTGACTCTTTTTAGTCCTTCTCTCTCTCTCTCTCTCTCTCTCTCAGCATACTGTTGTTACTTCATGTTTGTAATCTTTACTGTTTCTGAAAATATTGATGGTGTGTTTCCCCCCAGAGTTTCCTTCTGTCTGCATAGTCTTTGTTAGGACTAGGTCCATAATTGGAAGGGCCAAGTAGAGAGGGAGAATGTGGGGGCCCTTGTTGGGCATTTACTAAAGCATTCCCAGACAGCAGCAGCAGAGCATCAAACCTGACACGCAGCTTTTCCAAGTACTGGGCGCTGCATGGCTGCTCAGGTCACACGCCTATGAAGCTGGCCCTGTTCTCTCTCTCTTCCAACTTGCTTATTCTGTTTCCATCTCTGTGTTTTATGCCAGGATGTCTAACAATTCTTGGCCCTCTGCTAATATTTAAGAGTGGGATCCTAAAAAGCTGGCTGGAAGCTCTGAATATGTAAGTAGGTCTTATCAATTGTTTCACTGTAGGATAATCTGACTGGACAAATTTAATTTGAGAATTTGTCAGTATCTTTATATTTTTCCTCATAGACTAATATAACTGGTTAGGTTCCTCAGAGATGTCTTTTCTAATCTTTTCTGCTTGGAAGTGAAGCCTTTTGGGAAGAGTATTGATAGACGGGCTAGGGTCAGGTGGTTTGTACTGGCACATCAGAGCCAGTTGTTACCTTTTCAGGAACTTTGTGAGCCATTTGCTAAATACAATAATTATTAAAGATTATACAAACTGATAATTAAATGTTATATTCAAAATCAGAGTGTAATAAATACTAATAACTTACCACTTCCTAATATTTTATTACATTTTGTTATTATGGGCACTCTTGATTATTTACATCTATCTATGTGGTGGAAATACTATGTAATAATAAGCTATTGTGCATTTTTTCTGAACTCTGCATTCAGTGACATCATTTGATAGCTTGAAGCAGCCAAGGAAAGAATATTTATACCACAGGAATCAGCAAATATTAAAAATAACTGTCCTTGTCTGTCCCTCTCTTTCCCTCGCCTTCAGACGTTAAACATTTATTTACTAACACACAATGGGCTGGGATCTAAGTAACATGTTAAACTGCCTTCACCTTACCTGGTGATTCCTAGTCCGGGTAACCCTCTGTTTTAACCCTCCTTAGATTACCTTCAACCCTCTGCAAGGGTGCGGGAAGGGCATTTGTATGACTGCCTGAATGAGTGAGAGAAGGGGATCTGGGAATTGCATTTCAGAAAGCTTTTCTGTTAATTCTTCCCATTTTTATCCCTGTTGAACCTTTTGGGGGAGTGTTCCCTGATGCTTACCTTAGGATTCAGTTTTCCTAGGTCTCTGAGTCAAGTCCTTTACCTTTTATCCATTTATTTTCCAGCTTTCAAAAATTTGTGGCTGTAATCTTCATTTCTTTTTGTCCCTGTTGGTTTATAACATAAGAAAAATCTATTGGTGTTTGGGGAAGGATCAACCAATGTGTTTAAGTCCACCATCCTACTCAAAAGTCTGGGATTTACCTATTCTTGAAAAAAATAGGTAAATTGCCTCAACAATTTAAGGGGGTTCTAAATAGGCTTAGCCAATCCCCTGTTGGTTTGTCATGTATAAGTGCAGTCAGGAAAAAATTCTACTGATTCTAGAATATTTTTCATTTCCATAAAGGAAGAAGTAACCCTGTATAAGTAGGTGTTAAACCAGATGACCCATTGTAGTTTTTATATGGATGTGTGGGGACATAAGGAAACTCATAAAACAGTTTCAGGTCACATAGTTTGGTCTTGAGGACAGTTGGAACAATAGTATCTACTTGTCCCAGATTCTATAGCAATTCCAGTTGTCCATTAGTGGCTGGATCTGGTGCCCTGTTCACTTCGTCCACTCTGAAGCAGGCTCCTTCATGTGATGAGCCTTTTAATCTTGTGACTGTCTCCACCCTTAAACCTCTTCTGCTCAAATTCACTTAAGTTCTTCTTTGAATATTAGTGGTTACCTTTTAGTTAAGGCCAGAGTAGAAAGGTCATAGGATATCAAGGTGGCAACTTAAGTAGAAGAAATTGCTTGTCATCTCTCCGAAGGGGGATGTAGGCCTCTCAGGCACTTAAAAAATTCCTGGATTCCTCTACTGAGGGATGTATATATTTAACATATATTTTTTAAAAAGATTTTTGTAGTTCAAAACAATGACAGCTATGGCTAAAAGGAATAGATATCTGATCAAGTTCTATTTGACACTGCATGTGAAATAGATTAAATGACTAGGTGACCCTTCTTGTTGAGAGTTGTGAAGATGGTAATTATTTCTAAAGATCCAGTGTGCAGGAATGTCCAATTGCTAAATTAAACCTGTCTACAAAAAGGGCTTCTGGCAGCTACTGCTGATTGCTCCTTTTTCCAGCCTTTCCCTTTTCCCTCACCATCTTTTGTTTTATAATAAGGAAGGGTTTGTTTTGTTTTTTCTGTTTGTAGGATGAAATCCAGGTCAGACTCTGTGTGCTAATGGTTTTTTTTGTTTTGTTTTGTTTTTCTTTTTTTTTTTTTAATCCTTTGTAATTTCTGGTGATCTGCGTGGGAAGAAATGCTTCTCTTTTTCAGTGTGTGTGTGTGTGTGTGTGTGTGTGTGTGTGTGCGTGCATGTGTGCGTGTGCGCACGCGCGCGCGTATGTGGTGTTAGGCCAGGTTTTTCCATATCACACTATATGCCCAGAAGCAACATTTCATAGAAAGTCTGAGAAGATTTTTTTTTGGGGTTTTTAACTTTATTCATATAAAATTCATATAAAAAAATCTTTCAAGAGTATAAATATTAAATCACCTTGAATCACATACTTAATAAATCACCTTATGTGAAAACACAGTACTATAAAATTGGGACTGTCGTGCTTGCCATAATCTCTTCCTTAGAAACTGACCTAAATTTACCTTGATATTGCGCACAGCATGCATTTGAAATAGGAAATCTATAAATGAGAAGTCCTGTTGGCATGGTGGGGAGAATTCTGGTAGCATTATGGTAGCTTTGAGAAAAAGCCTCCTCTTTGATCAGCAGCCTCAGCAGAGCTCCAGCTGCGGCCACACCCCTGTCGTGTTTGAAATGCCCTAAGCTAAATGGTAAGGTGAATTTTTTGCCAAACTTAATAGCAGGATTTTTTTTTTTTTTGCCTCCTTTCACTTAGAAAAAAGTTTTAAGGTGAGAAATTCAAATTTTTTTATGTACAGTCATGGTATTTATTAAAACTTTTGTTAAAACTGACTGCTGAAAAAGCAGATGGCTGTGATAAAATGGGAACGTGTGAACTGTAAAAAAACAAAACCAGTTCAAATTAAATCATAATTTAAAATATCTCTAATATGATTCACTGAAGTGTTTTTCCTTTGGGTTAACTATTAATATTGTGTTCTCTTTTTATGCATCTTTTGACAGAAACCAAAGAATAAAAATATGGACACAGAGAAAATGACCAAAGTGGCTTTGAAATTTATTCATTCAGAGGTTTTAGGACTTTCCAAAGTCAAAGAATCTTGAAAATAAGGCAGTAACTTGTAAGAGCAAGACTGATAATGGGCTTTTTGCTTTTTCTATTCAGTCAGTTGTCAAAAAGTCGATTATACCTATCAGGAATACCTGGTCCTCTTGTAATATAAGCAGTATTGGAAGGCTATTTTTCAGATGCCTTAAAATGGCAAGGGCGTTAACATACATCCCCTGTGCCCCCCTCCCTTAAAAACAACAAAGAAAGTTATCTTCTCCTCCGTGTCTCCCTTGCCCATTGCCCAGAGTAGGGTATACATGACCTTTTGCCTGGACAGCTGCAACATTTCTAACTGGTTCCACTCCTTAGGTCAGTGCCAGGTCCCAGCAGTGCTCAAAAGTTGTTGAATGGAGAAATGAATCAATACCTGTTTCCCAACTACTGCTTTTTATACCCATTCTATGTAAAGGTGCTCCAGGAATCTGTCAAAAATACTAATCCAGCCGTGCTATTTCCCTTTTAAAAGTCTTTCAGTGGTTCTCATCTACTTAAAAGTCTTGCCTCCCAGACTTTTTTTCTTCTAAAATTGTTTTTGATATTATGAAGTTAACATATATACTGTGGTCAGAAATTCAAACAACACTGAAAATAGTCGCAAAAAAAATATGCTCCTGACTCTCCTCTGCAAATATCCAGTTTGGGGGCATAATGTATTTTTCTATGTATTTGAAAACTACATTATAGTCTTTTCAGTTTTGTTTGTTTTGTGCCAGTAGTATTGTACTAAAATACTGTCCTTCTCTCCCCCTCCCTCTCCAGTGGCTTGGGTGAATTATTTTAATAGCGTGGAAATTAACCCTTTGTGTATATTGTAAATATTCTCTATCTTGTCTTTCTGTGTTGTATTTTTTCAAACAGATGTCTAAAATTTGTATTGTGTCAGTATTTTGTGTCTTTTGTTTAAGAAGGGGAATTACTTGCCACTAAGATTTTAAAATCATTCTTTAATATTTGACAATATTGGATTTTACATTTCACTTAATTTGGCATTTTCAAGTTTTTGTTTATAATGGAGAAGGCATTCATCTTTTTGCTCAAATATCTAGTTTTCTGTATTTATTCAAACATCCTACTTCCCCCACTTACTTGCTCTGCCTGTAATAATTTGAGATGCTGTTTTCTTGAACTACCTATCTATTTCTTTTCTACTGCTATACTATTTTTGTTATTATAGTTTTAATGTATGTTTTGGGAGTTACATTTTTTCCCACCCCGAATCATATTGACTATTGTCTCCCATTTATTTTTCTATTTAGATATGAATCACAAACCATAAAATTCACCTTTTAAAAGTGTACAGTTCACTAGTATAGTCACAAAGTTGTGCAGCCATCACCTGTAATTCTAGGACATTTTCATTTCTCCACAACAGAAACTCCATACCCATTAGCAGTCATTCTCCATCTCTCCCTTGTCCTTCTCTGTCCTGTCCCTGTCCCCAGTCCCCATTCCCAACCGGCCTTAGACAACCACTTTCTGCCTTTATAGGTTTGCCTATTCTGGATGTTTCCTACAGAAGGAATTATAATGATATGTGTGACCTTTTGTGTCTGGATTCTTTCACTTAGCATGTTTTCAAGGTTCATCCATTGCGTGTATCAGTATTTCATTTCTTTTTATGGCTAAATAATAACCCATTGTATGTATATACCACAGTTTATCCATTCATGCACTGATGGACATCTGGGTTGTTTTCACCTTTTGTCTATTTTAAATAGTGCTGCAAATTTTTGTGTACAAATATTTGTTTGAGTACCTGTTTTCCGTTCTTTTGGGTATATACCTAGGAGTAGAACTGCTGGGTCATGTGGTAATTCTTTGTTTAATGTTTTTTATTTTATCTTTAATTTTGATCTTTTTCTGGTAAGTTTTTGGACTTAATATTAGACCAAATAATTTTTAATTTGATGTTTAACTTGAAAGCCCCAGATAACATGTAGTTTGCAAATAATGACATTTTTGTTTTTTTCCTTCAGATATTTTAATCTTTTTGTAATATGATGGCTGGCATCTTTGTTTTATTCCTGGCTCTAATTTGGAAAGGTTTTTAATATTTTGCTATTGTGTATGCTCTGCTGTTTTCTATAAGTTTTTGGTAGATTCCTTTTATTAAAGTAAAGTTTTCCTCTATCTCTTGTTTGCTAAGCACTTTTTAAAAAATCAGGAATATTACTTCCTTTTAAGAATTTATTGAGCTATGTCATCTTTCCTTTAAACTGTTAATGTTTCAGGAGCATTGGGCTTGCACTGCTGTTGGCCTTGGTTGATTCTTTGTTACTTGAGTGGATTTTTCTTTCCATCCAGTCTGTTGGTCACACATACACAAAACCTGAAAACCAATCTGAGAACCTTTGTTCTGGAAAATCTATAGTGCCCAAGTTCAGTAATGGTGTAGAGCAGTACACGTAAGAATGCAGTCCAACATGTTTATTTTCTTCAGTCTTATTCATTTTCTCCTGTAAGCTAAACAATTTAAAATCTTGCTATTCAGATTCAAGAAACACACACCTTTGCATGTTTATAAATACACTCCATAATTGTTTCTGCTCATCATTACTTATACAAAACAAAGCTATAGAATGTTTTGACTTTTCGGTGAAGTAGCAAATTATCTCTGTTCATAGGGTGCTCATCACCATAGTGACAAGGAGCCAACTCATACTTAAGTGGGGCAGAATGCTAGTTCATTGCTTTTCAGAAGGACCTAAGACGGTCCAAAAACCCTTTTGTAGATTAGACAGCAGGCCTGCTGAAAGTATGTTTCAGCATCCTCAGCACGTACAAGATACAGTTGAGATAGTTTGTAGAGAGGAAGTAAAATCCCTTGCGTTGAGGTTCCATCACTTTACAGAGACTCCTAAACAAATCCAGATGTTCTTTACTTTCTGCCTGAGGATAATCAAGTAGCTTCCTATTAAGCTCATTAACCACCCCCACCTCCCAGTCCGTACTGAAGACAACTACTAGAGAACGTCTGGGGGACTTGAGAATTAAATGAAGCAAAGGTAAAAAGTGATTTTTACATTTGGGCCAGATTGTGTAGATGGGGGCCACAGGTAATCTTTGGTTTAAATACATTGTGGTTACATTTGAAGTGCTTTTTGTCTTAGATCTTGCTGTGAGGAAAGGTTGTTTGGGACCTAAATTTTAGAGATTTCTCTTACCAGTTGTGTTTAAAGCTAAATCTGGTGAAAGGTTGGTGTGGAGAGAAATAGATAAGTTTTTCTGCCTGAAACATAGACCCCAATTTCTGGAGGATGTCAGAAATAAAACAAAATTTTAAAGTAGTTAGTAAAATATAGAGGGCTATCTAATTTTAGTTATGAATAAAATTAAAGAGTTTAGGAAAATCAAAATACATTTTGAACTAGCCAGATAATTTTTTTATGGATAAGGTTGACCAAAAAAAGCAAGTTTAATTATATCAAGAAAACAGGAGAGTTTGAAATGCAGGATAGAAAAACTCCCAATAATACAAATGCTGAGGACATTTTGATATTAATCAGAACATCAAAGGCCTCCTAAAACAATTGATACAGTTTTTGTTTGACAAGCATTGAATGTCTAAAACATACTGTTTTGGGTCCAGTTGATACAGCAGTGAATGAAACTAAGTCTTTTCCTAGAGCTGTGTTCTGTCAGAGAAAGATGGTCATGTGGTCAGATGTCAGGAGGGAGTGCCCCTTTGAGAAAATGACATTGGAGAAGAAATGTGGAAGAAAGTCAGAGTGATCCAGGTAAATGTATGGGGGAAGAAGCAAAGGGAACAGCTGCAAGTGTAAAGCTCTGAGGTGGGATTGTGCTTTGTGTGTTTGAGGAAGAGAAAGAAACCAGTGTCTCTGGAGCAGAGTAAGCAAAGGAGAGAGATAAGGAAATGAGAAATAGTGGGAGGCCATCTTAGGGGAAACCAGTGAGGATGTGGCAGAGAATGAAACGATAGAACTTTTTCCTTACAGGATCATTCTGGCTGCTGAGTTTGAGAGTAGACCATATGGGGAACAAGAGTAGAATGGAGAGACTAGTAGGAGACTAATGCAGGTGAGAAATGATGGTGGCTTAGAACAGGGTAGGAGCTGTGATGGTGGTGAATGGGAGTTGGATTATGAATATATTTTGAAGGTAGAGCCAGTGGGATTTGCTGAGGTGGTTTGTGAAAGAAAAAGGGGGTCATGGATGACTCAAGGTTTTTTGGCTTTAGCAATTGGAAAAATAGGGTGGCTGTTTACTAAAACGGAAGATTTTGGGAGGGTGGTGATGGATTGTGTACAGGGAATCAGGATTATGATTTCGGACATGTTGAGTGTGAGATTCTTATTAGACATCCAAGTGGAGATTTTGAATAGTCAGTATTGTCACCCTTAAAAATAAAATAGCCAATTATTTCACCAGCAAAAATGAATTTATTTGGGAATGGCAGAGAAATTGAAATTTGGGATACTCGGGCGATGGCAAACCATAGACAAGTAGGGAGATTACAAAAGAGAGGAACGTTACTTTATAGAGAAAGGGAAAGAGTTCGGAGGGGCTGTTATAAACAAAATGTCCACTGGAGGAGACTGGGAATTCAAGTGTAGTGGCTTCCCATTGGCTGATTCCTGGTGGCTCCTCACTGGCTAGGTCTACTGCTAGGCAAGGAGAAAAGTCTCCCTTTTTTCTGCTGCTGTAGTACAGTAAGCCACTTCCCATGGAGAAATGTAAGGAAGACTATGCTTCTTACAGGAGTCTGCAAGGTCCCCTGAGTGGTGGTGAGTGAGAGCTCCTCCTGTAGGACTTCCCTACAAAGGACTATTCATTTTCACAGTATACAGACCTGGAGTCCTGGAGTGAGATTTGGGCTGGCCATTGGTGCAGAATGTAGGTTGTATTATATGTATAGCCATTAGACGAGGTGGGGGAGTGGGTCTTAGGATGCCACTTCCCAAATTATTTGAGCCACCCTGGGGCATCCTAGAGAACTCACAGGTGTTGCTGCAGGATATTTAAAATTTCCAGGAAAACATTATGTGTGCCTGCTATGTGTTTTTAAAAAAGATGTTTGAGATGTGAGCATATTTGTGTTTTGTATGTTTCTATGTGGCTGGGATCAGCTCAGTGCAGTTTTGTATGTGTACCTAGTGTTTTTCACATAAGAAATATGTAAGCAAACACAAAATTCACATTTTACTCAAATTATACCCCAATATGTCTACCACTCAGTTCCAGATAGCAGAAATGATTGTACTTAATTAGAAGTTCCTGGAGGGTGCACTAGATAATCTGTTCCGAAAACTAGGAGATTTGTGCAAAATGTCTTTTAAAAAGTGATTTATTTCTAAAATTCATGCATATTTTGATTTTTCCCCTCTAATATATTATTCCATTCTGAAACCTTAATAATATTTAGAATTAATCCGTGGACTATAAACATTTGTTGCAAGAATGAATAAATAGGCTGCTTTCTTTAAAAGAGTATACAACTCAACTTTGAGATAAGATGATGATGCTCAGAAAATTAAAGAGGTTTGGGTACTGATGGATGAGATCAGACGTCTTTAGAAGGAACATAATCTAGTAAATGAAGGCCAGGGAGATTTAGAACAGTCCAGGGAATTAGTTCAGACTCAGAAGAGTGTGAACACCTAGGAAGTTAAAATCCATTTTGTTATATCAGCTGAACAAAGTATGTAATAAGCTGAAGTTGATTAGGCCTTTAGGAGAAGCTTAAAAACAAAAGTTTCAAGCCATGTTTGTTCTGCCTTTAGGAGAGAAGGGATGGTTGGGGGGAGAGGCTGGATCTTCCAGTATTGAGTACTTTGGTTCTTAAGGGGCTATGTATCAGTTGTGATTCAAAAACTGTATTTCAAGGTTCATTATAGGTTGGTTGAATTCTTCCTCAGATGAGTCGTCTTTCTTTGCTTTTTTTCCTTGTATAACCAAAACCTGGTTTAATAATTTTGATACCAGGGGAGGAACAATGGAAGATTCAGGTATTCCAATTTCTGAAATCGGAATTTTGGTCCCCATTATGGTTAAATAAATTGACACACTGATTTATATAGTATGAGCTAGCCTTGGGAGCCTTGTTAAACTCGATGCAGTGACAAAAGTGGGTTTCTGGTTCTGCATTAGTATATGAAAGGGTGTGGCTAGGTGGTCATCACATTATTCCTTTATGATTCTCAAGATTTATAATTCCAATAGTAAGGCGGTCCTGTTCAGAAAACCAAACTTTTTAAAAAGGCATTTTTGGACTTAAGTCCCTTTTTAAGACCAAAAAGAAAATTTCACAATAATTTAATTTTTCTGACAAAATTTGCCTAATATTTAAAGAGATTTCCTTAGTCTCTTGAGCCTTTCCTCTATTCCTAGTTCCATACTAGGAAAAACATTAATTTCAGTGCTATTTTTCTTTACATTATGGCTAGCCTTTGTTTTTGTGTTAAGTTCAATCAAAAAAAATTTTTTTCCTGTTTGACCTGCCAGTTTTCATTCCTCTGACCATTGATGTTCCTCCCTCCCTTTCCCCATCTTTCCAAATGAGAGCCTGTGGAAGGCATTTTACCTGTAGTTCTGATTTGTGTGTTTCCTGTAATCATGTAGGAAATTTAGAGCTGAGTGGCATTAGATAGCCATCACATCACTTTTCCATCCAAATTTAGTTTTAGTATTGAAAACAGGCAGTGCTGTACACTTATTGCTAACAGTGAGTGACCTCAGGAATAATCTACCAATTTAAAACCGGATTCCTGGTTGTTCCTCCTTTCCCTGTTATTGTCTCAATCTCTCTTTTAAGTTTTATTGGCACCTCCATAAGTGTCCTTCTAAAACTTGTTTCAGATCTGTTTAGAGTATTTCAGGAATGGTTTGTGTACCCACCAGGATCAGATTCGGTTGCAGAAAGACCCCTTTTTCTTTGTGCCATTTTGTTTCTGTGTTATCCTGATGTTCTCGTCCCATTTTGGATTTGTTATATAAATGAGCACTCATATTCTTTCTAATCGGTTTTATTTACTAGAAATATTTTTTTGTTTCATGATACGGTTGACTGTAAAATAGCTTTCTGAAGTCTGAATTAGGATGTTACTCTCCTTGAGGATATTGGTCTGTGAAACACTGATGGAGGTTTAAAGGGTTTACTGAACGGTGTGAATCCAGGTCTAACACTGTCACGTCTCTGTAAGATCCCAGGTAAGGCAAGTTAGCTTCTGCTTTGCTTCTGGGTAACGTTTAGTTATTTTGCTAATCACTTTGTAAAAGGCTTTTTGGATACAAAGTTCTTTCTCAGGTTGTCTTTTGATTTCTGAAACTGGGATGGGGGTGTTTAATACAATATGGTGCTGCGAGTCAGCTCCTGAAGTAAGACATATTGCATATTTTCACAGGGAGAACTTGTATTTATTTAAATCTTTTATGAGGTAAAGTGTGGTTTGTTTGACATTTTTAGTGCATCAGAAAATGTTAACCTCTGAAGTAATGGCCACAGCACTACTGTGATCTTGAGCAAGTGTCTGTTCCTGAGCTTTCATGTCCTTTTCAGCACAATGTTGCAGACTGTGAGGGACAAAAACATTTTGGGATATGAGGTTTATGGTGACATGAGGACCACGAGGGCATAGGGATGCAGAAACTGGGGAGGAAGAAGGAGCAGCTGGTACAAGGCTCCAAGGTACAAATGCAGAAAGGGGGCCGGATGAGGTATTTGTGCAAGTTCTTTGTGGATGCCAAATGTTCCTTTACAGCTAAGGTGCTGTTACAGTTAGCGAAGATGTGTGTGTTTTTCTGGTGAGCTGTGCTTTGTTAGCTACAAGGCCACCTTGCTGGGGGGGGGGGGGTGTAGGATGCTGCCTTGAGAATGGAAGTAGAACCCACAAATCACCAATTCCAGCAGTTTTGCATTATAGTTAATTATTTTATTTGTACTGATAGTCTTATTTTCTATAAAATTGGTAGTACAAAAGAGAGGAATGGGATTATTACTGGAAATTTTGGGTGAGGGAGTTTTCTATCATTTCTAACTCTTACCATGTTTGGCTTGTGTAGTTTTGCCATCTATTAATCCAACACTAAAATCTGATCGTGGGTATCAGGTTCTCCTTTGTGGTTTGGTTTGTTAATAATTGAAGTACCTAAGGGTTCTGGGTGTGAACTCTGCCTACTTTATAATTAATTTAGAACCAGGGAAATTAGGATTTTCTGTTGAAATAATTAATAAAGCATTGTGTCTTCAAAATAAAATTTTATATATATGTAAAATTTACAGGGGTGACCAAAACATGATACTAGGACATAGTTTATGTTTTTACAGTGCTAAAGATGGAAGTGTTTTTAAACTTCTTGCTGTCTTCTTCCTTTCTAGTTTGGGTGTGTAGGAGTCTGTTTATCAGAAATTTTGCTAGTGCTGTTTTTTTTTTTTTAATCATGTAAACATGACCCTAGACAGCTGTGTTTAATATAGTAAAGAATCATGGGGAGACTTTACAGTGTTTCTTGTTGGGACGTGGTGTCTGTGTATTTTAGTATTTAAAGGATGTGGTTTGGGGCTTTGAAAATGAGAGGGAGGGTGCCTAACTCATAGCTGAATGCGTGCATATCTAGATTGTGTTGTCCTGGAGGTTGTTAAGTAATATGAACATTGTTTTCACACTAGTTAAACTGGCAGTATTAAGTAAAATAACTTTATTGTGGAAGTGTTTGTTTGTTGCATGGCTGGTGAGTAGGATTTTCTTTAAAATCTGATATTGCGTAGGAATGATGTAGGTGAGTATAGTTCTGGGGAAAAGGTGCTACCCAAGCTAAACTACTTTTTGCTTTGCAGAAAAGTAACCAAGATTAAAGGTGACAGTGGCCTGGAGAGTGTCCTCTGTGTCTTCACTTCTTCCACGTCCCATCTCTGAGAGACAGGGTGTTAGGTCAGGAAACGATGGGTGGAGTTCCTTCATTGCGTCAACTTCCTGGGCTGCCAGAGGTATTGATTAACCAGGCGCTCAAGTTCTACTTAGGAGATTCTTGATGACTGGCTGGTTTCTTTTAAGTCCTTCAGTTTGATGTTGATTTCTCTATGTACAAGGCAGTGTGCTGCATGCTCTGAGATACGGAAACGAGTAAGATTATTGCTATCTCTCAGGCGTTTACAGTGTAGCAGGGGAGATGACCACAGGATAGACCATGGTAAGTGCCCGAAGAGAGGCGTGGTCCTGGGAATTCAAAGGAGCCAGGTAGTAGCCATTCTGTAATATTGACGGGGTAGGGTTGGGCAGCGGATGAGACCTGTGCTGGGAGGGGCCCAGTTGGGAAAGTGGTTTCAGGAGTTAAAGTGGGTAGAGAATAATAAAGATGTTTAGGGAAGGAAGTCCATAGGGCCACTGTGAAGGTGAAGGAAAAAATAGGAGGAACTGAGGCATCTCTAATTCAGAAGTCCTGAAAATCCCCCCAAATTCTGTGCAAAATTGTTTATGTGTGTACTTTGGCATTTTTCTGGGGCAGAGAACTCAGACCTTTTTTCATATTCTGAAAGTGGTCCAGGGTCCGAAAAAAGTTGAGAACCGCTTACTAGGTTAACAGCCTTTGATGACGGAGAAGACGTTGATTTTTGAGGCTTTGAAGAGAAATAAGGAAGTCATGTAGTAGAACAGACTTTTCCTTGTGGAAGGTAGGGTGGGATTTGGGGAACTGAATGTATGCAGTGGTCTCTAGACCACTAGGGGTGGGTTGCCTTGTCAAAGTGCGTTTTCCACTCAGCAAATTAGGTAGATCTATTAGAAACTGTGTGACAATGAAAGGTAGGTGTTTTTCCGTCAGAGGAGTTCCTTAGCATTTCCCTCATTATTTGGAGGCCAGGTTGATGGAGATGTAGGGGGTTAGGGTGCTATTGTAGAATAGTTCCTGGCATTTACTCTTCCTAGAGCTCCTCTGATGTGTAAAGTGTTCTATGCTTGATCCTGTGGTGGAATCTATAAAATATGAGACAGGGACCCTGCCCTTCAGGAGCTGATGGTATGTAAAGAATGGAGAACCACTAGGATTTGAGGGTTTAGAAAATACAATCATAAATATTCTGTGCTTGTAATTAGGATCCTCTGTACAGCTGATTTGGTGACTTCTAGGCAAATCATTTGACTCTTCTGACTATTAATCGTTATATAAATGTGTGTATACACACATGCACACATGGCTTCATTTAAAATACTGTAAAGTACGTTTTAATAAATGACCGAGCATTTAGTGTTCTAAGATGAACTGCCACTTGTATACTCAATCATTAAATTAAAATAGTATTCATTCATGAAATTGTGTCATTAAGTATATTTATGTTCATTATAATATATTCATTATATACTATATATATTCAGTAAGTATATTTATGATCTGTATTATGAAATATATTCATTAAAATTTTATTCATTAAAATATACTTTGGTCAATTTTCACATTTGTGAAATGGGAAGAATTATAATTGTACTTACAGAGTTGTACTGAAGATGAAATTAATTAATACATATACATATATAATGAAGATCTTTAGAATAGTGTACAGCTTAAGTGCTCAATAAATACCAATGGCTGTTATTAATAATATTAATATTTTAATATTAATGTTATAATTTCCTCCTTCTCCATGGGTGAATGTGGGGGGTGTGTGACTTCCTATAAAAGGTTTTACAGTGAGATGTCTTTAAATAGCAAAATTTCCTATGCGTTTCCTATGCATAAATTAAATGTTTAATTTATATTTATCTTTAAAGCTGTGAAAGTACACTTATACAAGGCAGATTGAGGTATTTATTAGATTGCTCATTTATGTTGTAATATGAGAGATTGAAAGCTATGTATTTAAGAAACTGATTGATTGATCTTTACACTGTTTTCTTTCAGTTCTTTTTTGACTGCCTGTGTGTTTGTTGCCTTTTCATTTCTTTATATCTTTCTTGTTGCTTTCTGATTAACTTCCTGTCCAGTTTTCAGTAATGGGTGTGGAGTAGGGTAAGAACTTCTTGTGGTTTGTGCCCAGTATCTGAACCAGGAAGAAGTGATGAATCAGGCAGCCTGTGGTTTAGTGGGGAGGGACTTAAAATGAGCCTGCAGAGCTGCCCGGCCCAGGGACTCAGGGAATCGGTTTTCTCCAAATCAGATGGTGTGCAGCTCCATACTGTGTGCATAATGGACATCCAGTGTTTTCAAAATGTTTCCATTTATTTACATTTATTTCTCCTTTTTAAAAACCAGTAATTATGGGAAATTTTAGTTATGTACAATAATACAGAAACAGTAAGAGTGATAAACCCACACTTAGTTACTACCCAGTTTCATGGCCATTCTCGTTTGATCTATACAACCAACCACTTCTTCTCTCCCATATGGTTTTGAAGGAACTCTCAGACATCATATAGCTTAATCTAAAAAGATGTTAGGATATGCATCTAAGTGATGAGGACTTAAAAATACATACATACGTATATTATACATGTACAAACAGTGATTTTTATGGTATGTCTGTTTGATTTGGGATCAACATACTTGGTTTCTTAAGTCTCTTAATGTATAGTCTCCTCTCTCTCCCCGCCCCTTTCCCCGCCGACTTTGCTTGAAGAAACCAGCCTTATTTTGTTCTATAGTTTCCCCAGTCTAGATCTAGATTTTGCTGTTTTCTATCTCTTAGGTGTTCAGCATATTTTTATCTCTTGTGTTAACTATAAATTGTTAGCTGGCTCTAAAGGATTGGCCAGATTAGGATTGATTTTTTTTTTAATTGCTTTTTTTCCCCTATCAGGAGTATATAATGTCTAATTGTGTTTCTATTTTGTTATGTTAGCAGCTACTGATGATCGATACCTAGATCTATTAATTCACTGAAAGTTAGAAAATGGTGCTATTTCTAGCATTCCTTCCATTTAGTTTGAATCAAAACTTATCAGGAAATAAAATGATGTTTAAGTCCTTAACAGCTTTAAGAGTAGTATTTTGAATTAGTGTTCTTTCTCTATGACTTTGTAGCAGTGATTAAAATACAGTACACGATTTGGTGATAAGATGCACAATATACTGGTCTGGGCAGCTGAGGACCGCAGAATGACTTCAGACCCACGTGGTCCCATCTGGTTAGGAAGCTGTCTGAGAGAGCTTACTGATGGCTGTTTCCCAGCTGGAAATAACAATTAGGGATACATGTGCACTGTAATTAGTATGTAACTTCCCGGCTTATATACTGTACGTTTCTGTTCTAAAGTCTTACCTGCTTATGAAGTTATTGTTTTTTTAATGAGTTTATTTTATGTGTTTAATTTTCTAAAAATCAGTTCTAGGCTTGATTTGGAATCAGGACCAATAAAGTCTAAACTATGTCTCCTTAGTACAGTTAGCTTTGGTGTTACTTACTAAAGACCTTGGTTTCAAAACTGTGCAGTATTTTTTTTTAAATTATAGAAGAGAGTTTTGAAAGATAATCTGATTTTGTTCAGTTTTCTAGTTTACAGTAAGTCCTATTTCATAACTTCTGCATTTTACATTGAGTATTATCCAAAGAGGTCTGGTATCCACTTGGTTGTCTTTGAGGACCTTCCAAATTGTCCTCTATTGATACTTATAATATGACAATATTTTTGTTTTTGGAAAGATTCAACTTGTTGAGGAAAAAAATCAGTTACCTACCTCATTGGTATTTTGTGTAAAGCAGGCAGCTGAAGCTGGTGCACTAGAGAGTGGGCTAAAGCCTAGGGCTTGACCATCTCGGGGTGCTCAATAAGAGTATCTGTGGAAGGGTTAATTGGGGAGATTTTCTTGAATAAATCTGAAAGTGACCAGATAATTAACTTCTTTCCCCTCATACATTCTTACTGCCTTTCTTCTTCACTCTTCAGATCTTGTTCAAGCTCAGTGCTCTTGCGGTGAGCAGACTTCTCTCTCACTCAAAGCTAGTAAGTATGGTTGAATTTAATCTTCAGATACATGTGCAATGGAATAAACCTGATTTTCACTTTTCTTTGGGGGATTTTGAGTCTGCTTTCCAGATGAACTTGGACTTTGATCGTGTAAGTGGACATAGAAGGGATATTAAAATGATAGATCAGGAAATAAAATTTAAGTTTTTCAGCAGTTTGCCAGATGGCTCTTCAGCAAGTTATTTTTAAGGTAACTCTCTAGAAAATAATGGTATAATAAATCTCTTTAATGAATAGCAGTTTTGTTTTCTGGGCCATCACCTTGCTGCTAATAGCTTGTGGGATCCAACACAGGCTGGAGTGATTCAGTTGAGGTACTTGTGCAGGAGAGATGGATGTTACATTCTTATTAACCCTGTTTTCCCGATTCAGGCTGTGTCATCTAGAATACATCACTCAAATTCAACAAACATTTTTTGAGTGAAGCTAGGGCGACAGTGTTAACCAGGCAGACACGCGTCCCTGTCCTGGGAAGCTTACCGCTTAGTGAAATCAGACACAGAACTCTCTGGGTGGGACGGTGGAATTCCACATAAGTTTCTCTTTTGCCCAATTGTCGGGAGCTGTTTTTTGAGGAAAGTCAGAGACTACCTTTGAGTCGAGAGAGTAGAATACAAGCCAGGTTTTAAAATTGAACAACATAATGTTATTTTTGTTGGCATTGAGTTTGGTATGTAGAAAACAATGGACCTTTTTTCAGTAAACAAGAAACCTGCTAGTGATGTCTGCCTATTGTTATCTTCTTTTTTCTTTTAAGATTTTGTGCTGAGTTGCAGCAGATCTTCTTAGTTTAGATTTTCTGAAATAATGTTTCTCTCGTCTCCTTTCTCCTCACCTTTAGTGTTGGCTGGTAGCATTAAAATTTATTCTGATATTATGTGGTTGATCATTAGCTACTTCCAGTCCTTTGGGTAGCAGCTAAATGTAAAATAAACATGGTTATCATATATCCTGTATTTTATGAGATAATCTCATTTCAAATATTTTGTTCCATTTTTGGACACTTTTTAGTTTGGATGATAAATGGTCCTTTACGTCAGTGCTGTTTAACCTGAGTCCTCGGACCCTGATGAACTTTAAGCAGGTGGTTTGTGAATCTCCTGCAACGATAATGCCAAGCTTTGTAGATATGTGCTCTTTTCTCAGGAGAGGCCCATTTGCTTTCAAATGAGATTTCAATTAACAGGAATGATAACATTTTTTTCCCTTCCAGACATATTTTGCAGAAAGTTAGAAGATTGTCCAGCTGTTTATTATTATTGGAGCAGTGAGCTCTTGAATCATTTGAAGTGTTCTTTTGAGCCAACTTGGATTATATAGAGATCAAATCAAAATAGCTTTGTTATTTTTCTTTTATGTGATCTTAAAACATCAAACTTTAACGTGTGAGTTCTTACATTTATCCCATTGTTATGGGCTGAATTGTGCTCTTCTTCCCCCTTCATACCTGGTTGAAGCCTAACCCCCAGTACTTAGCCTACCTTGGAATGTTACTGGATGTGGAGAGAGAGTGGGGCCTAATTAATCTAACTGGTGCCTTTAGAAGAAGAGGAAATTTGAACGCAAAAGATAGACACCAGGGCATATGTGAACAGAGGGAAGACCAAGTAAGGACACAGTGAGAAGACAGCTATCTGCAAACTAAGGAGAAGGGCCTCAGAAGAAAACAAACTTGATGACACCTTGACCTTTGACTTCTAGCCTCCAGAACTATGAGGAGTAACTTTTCTGTTGTTCAAGCCCCCCAGTCTGTGGTATTTTTGCATGGCAGCCCTACCAAACTAATATGCTCATGAAAGGCAGTAGTTGAGTGACAAAAAGTATATAGCAAGGTAACAACTTTTTCTCTTTGGCCCAGTGCATTTTAGGGGAATGATGAAATATGTATAGCTTCACACAGTCTGGTACCTGAAAGAGACGATAGGACCTAGGAAATCTAGATGTAACATTAATTCCTATTCTTCCTGGTCTTATTTTTTAGTGATTTGTTTATTCTTTTAGAATCTTCCCCTTGCCTGTGCTTATATTTTAATGCATTTTCTTCTGTAGCATTTCTCACTTACTTTTTGTAAATGAGTCTATTACAAATCAACACCAGAACAGTATCTCTGTGTGTTGTCCCATGTGTGTTCTGTACAGTCATTCCAGCACTGTCTCCTTCTCTGGTGATGTCTGTCATCTGTCCTCACGCCTCTCCAGACTGTCAGGTTTTGACAATACAAGCATACCTCGGAGATATGGGGGTTGCTTCCATACCACCGCAATAAAGCAAGTATTACAATAAAGCAAGTTGTAATCTTCTTGCTGGTGGGGGCTTGCTTTTAACTTGGAAAAAAACTCAACATCTGTGAAGCATAATAAAATGAAACCCAATAAAACAAGGTATGCCTGTATGTTCACTTTTTGAAGTTTCTCTTTGCCAAAAATGAAATTCGAATGTTTCTATAGGTAGCTTGATTCAATACATTGGAAATGTTTAGATTTGGAAATGAATGAAAAGCTAGGGGATGAATGTATGTTTCTCAAGTTTGCCAGAGGGCAGGAATTCCAGCAGTTTTGTTCATGCTGAAGCCCCAGGGTCTGGCACAATGCCTGACACTTAGCAGTGTGGTCAATAGTTGATAAACGACTAGATTAATTTTAAGTAAGGTTTCAATTCATGGCATCCAAATTGAGCCCATAGCCCCACTTCTGCTTCCTTTTCCAATTAGACTGCTGAGTCTTCGTTTATGATGTTGAGAATCAGCTTGCTAAGGAGTAGCCATTCCTGTGACCCTCACCTGCTCCCTTCCTTGTTGCACGGTGGGTGGGTGGGGTACGTAAGTAAGAGCATAGTCTCTGGCTCCTGACCACGTGTGCAACCAGGCTCCCCTACGTGCCTGCTGCGTGATCTTGGCAAATACCTTACCTTCCTCTGCTTTGGTTTCTTCATTTACAATTGGAGATCGAGTATACGCTTAAGTGTTTTTGGGGTTGGGGGGTTGTGAGCTTAGAACAGTGCCTGGCACATACCGTGTTTACCTGAAAATAAGACCTAGCTGGACCATCAGCTCTAATGCGACTTTTGGAGCAAAAATTAATATAAGACCTAGTCTTATATTAATTACAAATCAACACCAGAACAGTATCTCCGTGTGTTGTCCCATGTGTGTTCTGTACAGTCATTCCAGCCCTGTCTCCTTCTCTGGTGATGTCTGTCATCTGTCCTCACGCCTCTCCAGGCTGTCAGTTTTTGACAATATAAGCATACCTTGGAGATACTGTGGGTTGGTCCTTATGGGTTCTTGTGGGTTTAATCTTATATTAAAATAAGACCGGGTCTTATAATGTAAGACCGGGTCTCATATTAATTTTTGCTCCAAAAGATTCATTAGAGCTGATGGTCCGGCTAGGTCTTATTTTTGGGAAACATGGTAGTAAGCATTTTAGAGTTGTTAAAGCTATTATTATTCTAGTGTGAAAAATAGCTCTTCTGTTCTTATTTATTTGTACTTTTATCTGGTTCTACAGTGGTTTCTTTCCCCAGGTATAAAAACAATTCTCTTTAAACAACAAAACCTTTGCCATAAAAGTGGCATGATTTTCTAGGTGGTAGCAGTGTAGGTTAGCACTACCCCTTTGGAGAGTGTTTGGGCGAGATAAAGCATCGTAAGAACACAGTGTGACTCAGGAATTCCACTTCTGGGAAACTTCTAAGGACATACCCTTAAATGCATAAGAGATTGTATCTATGAAGATGTTACATTATATTGTCCAGGGTTGGAGAGAATGGTTTAATAAATCCTGGTACTTACGCATTTACAGTTGATGGGTCTGTAATAACATGTAAAACACTTGTCATGAAAAGCACAGCATTGTGTGTACGCTGTGATTACAACCATGTTAAGCAAATACATTCATCCAGGAATTTCCAGAGGATAGGACTTAACCTGGAGTACCCAAGGAGTAGTTTTATATGAGAGAGAAGACAAGTGCACAAATCCCACTATGTGATTTTCTGTCCGATTACATGGCAGTTTGGACTTCTTGGTGCCTAATGATTAGTTTTCTGCAGTATAAATTTCCACACTTATCATTTAGAAGTGCTAAGTTTTCACTTCAGTATTTAAATTGGCTTCGGTAAGTTCTAAAAACAAGCCCCCAAACAGCAGCTTTTTCAGTTTTCTTCTGTTGACTTAAAGCCCATTTCTTTCCAAGCGGTACTTAACCAAATGCACCTTGACCAGCCAGTGTGGGTAGCTCCGTCAGTCTTGTTTCCACAAACCCTAGAGGAATGTGGTAGAAGGAAGAGTAATTACTAAACAGCTGGGCATGATCAGGACTGCAGTTTACTTTACCTTTATTTCTTTGGGAAACACCATGAGTCCTATTTCTGCAGTAATCACCCCACCCCCATCACCCCCACCCAAGATTGCTGACAAAAGTCTTAGCTAGCCAGCTCTTTTGTCTTCGTTGATACTGCAAGCAAAGTGTTTTGCTTGGTGCCTTAGTATTTGTTACCCTGAATTTTGAGTTTTTTACCTCTTTGTTTTCTTTCCTGAGGGATAAGCCATTTTAAAATTCAGTTACTTGTAATGGTGCTAATGTGCCAGCCTGTGCCCAGCTGGCTGTATTAGGTACTTGGCTTAAGACTGAGGCAGACAACCCAGGGCTTGGGTGAGCATGTTGGCAGGAAGCACAGGGGGTGTTGCACTTACACTCTAGAATTAGTAGCTGTTCTCTTATTTTTTATATCAAACTTTATTTGGCACCTGATGAATTTTTGAACTGGGTTCATGGCTTATATTGAGTCTTTAACATTTATCCCCTAGGGGAAGCTGACGTCCTTATGCCTGAGTTACATTTTGGTCAAATGGGGCATGTGTTAAAACTTTGTGATTAGTTCTTTGAAAGTACTGCCTGTGCAAGTGATGTCAAAATTGCTATTGCCTTAAACTACATAAGTTTATATAAAAGATGTGGAAGAATGATTGGTTTCAAAGTAGAAAAAAGCACCAGCTCATTTAAGAAAGTAACTATTATGTGAAAGGGTAGAGGTTTTCTTTTCCTTTGTTTTATGTAAGAAACATTAGGATAGGAAAAATAAGCAAGAGGAACGTTGAATATCTCAAAATCTGTGGAGGCAGAATTTTCTTGGTAATGCTCGATGTACTTTTCAAAATATATTAATGATTTGGGGGGAATTAAACTTTATTGCGTTTCATTTGGATTTTGATGTTCATTCTGACTGGGGCTACAAACCATAGACGTCTTACCAGCTTAGGTGGCAATAAATTGTGATACGCAGAGTTTTGTGTTTGGCATTATGTCACAGGAGCAACAGGAAATAACTGTGAACTACTGTATACTGGGTTACCTTAGATAATAAATGTAATTTTTACAAAATGAAATACTCTAATTTGTCTCTATTCCCAGCTGTTATTTAATAATTCACAACAGTCTGATTAAGTGTTCTTTCCTGCAGGCCCTCTCTGTTCCTCCCTACCTACTCCAAGAAAAGGGGGGAGGGGGACCCATGTGAACCAGCATATCACTAATTCAGTATTTTGCAATACTGTCCCCTGTGTCAGGTGTCACTTCTGTTGTGATCACAATAGAAGAGCAAAGCAATGGCTACCATTCCGCACTTGTAATATTCCTTTACAGTATGTTTTATATACTTTGTTGCCCCATCAAGCTTATCATAGCCTTTATTTTCTGGAAGTTAGCTTTGTTTGGTCTTTAATCATGGTATCCAATCTGTATTAGTGATAACCGTGAGGCAGGTATGTGCTGTACTTAAATACTGGGGTGCATTCTAAGAATGATGAAAGCTATGAGCAATGAGTTATTGAAAATCGTGTGTGTGCGCGCTCGCGCCCGTCCGTGTGTCTAAAGCCTATTCTCTGTATTACTCAGATTCTATTAACTGACAAGAAAGGGTCTTTCCATTAAATTGTGCGCTACTAACCATCTGACTCCTGAGGCAAAGTTCAAAGTTCCATGACATGGCTTTAGAGTATAAATACTCCCTAAAAGGAGTGAACTCCCTCCCTGAAAAAAGTCAGCCCCAAATATTTGGGAGCTCAGCTTGAGAAATACCATCTTTTCCCACCTAGCATTTGTTCTGTTTTATTGTTGTTAAGTTGCTCTGTGGGAGTTGGATGCATTCTGTCAGTGCGTAGAGGCTTCTGGAGGGAAGTGTTTTCTGATGCCTGTATTCACACCCTCCTGGTCTTGGCACTTTTTCCACTTTAATAGCCATGGAAGCAGTTTCTACATACTTCTACTTGAGCATGGCTTCCTTTGTGATATGATGTCAGCTTTAACTCATCACAGCTCTGTGTAGAGGTTTTACATGGCACCTAAGAAAAATGGACCCAATTTGTAAGCTAAAAGCTCTTTGAATAGATGCTGTCAGAATTATTTAATTTTGTGTCATAACTGAACTAGGATTTTATATGGGTTTTTATTTTTTTTGGTAGTAAGGAAAATATAGATCCAGGAGACTGTTACCTGATTCAGATCTTAATTCTACCACTATCTAGCTGTAGGTCTTCAAAGCACATTTTCGCTTCGTTACTTCATTTGCAAAAGCAAGGATTTCATTATGTATGCATGTGGTACCTTGCTCTACCTTGCTCGCGTTGCTAATCGTTTCTGTAATGGTCCGGTGAAGAAGGCAGTCCTGAGATGTTCTCTGGAAGATTTTACATTTATAAAGAAACAGTGAATTTATTTACTGTATACTTTTTTCCCTCTAAAGGTATCGTGGAAGGGGTCTTTCAGGGACTATTCTGTTTTTATTCCGCTGACATTTTGTAAATAAAGAGTAGCTCTAATTATGTTAATAAATGATGACTGCTTTTTGGAATTAGCATTCCTGTACTTTTAATGAAGCAGAAAGAAACAGAAAATATCGCATCTTCTTTTTTATTTTAATTAAAAAACATTTTTTCTTTTAAACTGTTTTTTTTAATTGGGGAATATTGGGGAACAGTGTGTTTCTCCAGGGCCCATCAGCTCCAAGTCGTTGTCCTTCAGTCTAGTTGTGGAGGGCGCAGCTCAGCTCCAAGTCCAGCCGCCGTTTTCAATCTTTAGTTACAGGGGGCGCAGCCCCCCATCCCATGCGGGAATTGAACCGGCAACCTTGTTATTGAGAGCTCAGGCTCTCACCACCTGAGCCATCTGGCCGCCCCTCTTCTAAACTGTTTTGGTAGCTAGGCACCACAGACGAGAGCGACAAGCTAGAAAGCACTGCCTTCCTGGTAGCCTTCCTATCGGCACCAAGCCTATTAGCACTTAGAGAAACCCTGTCCGCTCCGCCCGCCTTGTCCTTACCCCACTGCTGCCACTTGATTGCTCGTTGATCAAGTTCATCCCTCCACGGACAACAGTCAGTGTGACTCTTTTAGACTTTGGGATCTCCCCAAGCAGTGTTTTTCTAAGCAAAGTTAAAGTCTCTTCCATGGCTTCATTTGGGGATTATACACTATGTGTAGGTGAGAGTTTTTTTCTGGCTTTTTGGAGCTGATATCAGAAATTACAGTCTAAAAGGAATACTGGAATTATTTGAAAGCAGGATTTTGGCTTCTCAGGGAGGAAAGTTGTTCAAGTTTTTTTAATTGACGCATGGTTGTATCTTACCTTATTCCTGGAAAGGATTGAAGGTGACAGGCGTATACAAAGACTATCTCCACAGCCAGGTTTCACGACAGAGTCGCTCGGGTTCACTGTCTTACCTCCAGTCAGCCCTCCGTCACGAACTACCCCCCCGGTGCAGCGGGGTCAGCAGCGATCTCCATCAGGACCTGGCACAGTTCTTTATTTGGCCTCGCTGTAGGGTCTAAAAGTGACCTTCCTTTTATGTATTTTTTCCCTCTGATTATAAGAGTAACATATGTAATATGAAAATTTTGGGAAAAGACATTTGTAGTCTCTATCCAGAAACCCTTTTCTTATTAAAATGTTTCCATGGCAACTTTCTTGTTCCTTTCTTTCTATTCTCTTGGCCAGACCTGTGTCAGCCTGCTTGCTAGATAGCTCTATCTTGCAGGCAACATTTTTTAAAACTCAACTGACCTCAGCTTCCCCTGCTCCAAATCTGCTCAGCTACCTTTGTCACCATCTCACTAAAAGGTATCATACCACTCTTCATCCAGTTTCTGAAGCCATACGATGAGGACCTGTCTCCTCTCCCGCACCCTCCATTTATAACTAGCAGCTAGAATCTTGCCCGTTCTTTCGTACTAACCCATTGACTTGTCATCTTTCCACTCATGGCACCTTAGCTTGGACTCTGATTATTTCTCCCCTACCCCAGTTTCCAAAAAGCACCACTAATTTTGAACCCCTTTGGACTTCATTTCTCTTCCTTCAGGGCTTAGCTTACTACAATCAGGGCTTCTCTGGCCTCTTTCTACATCCTCAGGACGGAGCTCGGTGCTGCTGGTGGTTCCCCTGCTCCCTCCACCCACCCCTTCCTTCTCTAACCCCCACGGGACCTCCCCGCTCTCCCAGCACCAGTACTACCCTTACAACATGGATCACATTCTCGTAATTGCCTGTGTACTTTTCTGTCTTCTCAGAGGCAGGCGATTATGTCTTATTCATAATTGCACCAGTAATATGCAGCCCAGAGTTTTAATAAATTTCTGATAATAAATGGATAGAAGGAAATGGGTGGCAGTTAATATGAACACATTTTGAAGCTGTTATGTTAGTTTTATGGTTCTGGCTGCCTTAACATTTGTATCTTAAGTGATGTGACTGGCCTTCCTCCACCTGGCCCTGTGCTAATGATTCTGTGAACAAGCTTGCTAAGTGTGCAGTTTGGTGTCAGGCACAGCAGGAGTGACGCTGACAGGTGGGCCCCACCGCCTGGCATTGCATGGATGAAGAGGGTAGGCTTTCCTGTAGGTACCAGCAGGGTAGCAGAGAGGAGATGGCTGCTTAAACTACCATGTTTCCCCGAAAGTAAGACCTAACCGGAAAGTAAGCCCTAGCATGATTTTTTAGGATGACATCCCCTGAACATAAGCCCCAATGCGTCTTTTGGAGCGACAATTAATATAAGATCCGGTCTTATTTTCGGGGAAACACGGTAGGGTGGTTGTGCTGGGGATGAAGAAGAGGGAGCATATTAGCGACTTGGTGATTGGATGTGGGGGTCAGACGTACTTACTCTACGTCTAAATGACCCACCTTTCTGGCATGGTTGACCAGGTACTTGATGGTTGTATTGATTTTTGAGATTCTTTTTGACTTCCGGGTGAGGATGGCTACCAGGCAGGCAACAGAAGATGAAGTTTGGGAGAACACACCACTGGAGAGTCGTCAGTGTGTGGTCGTTAAAACTGTGGGATCACTTAGATTTACGGCTTAAGAGGAATAATGATCTAGAAAAACAAAGAACGCTGAGGAACACAGATGTTTGAAGGGCCCGGGAAGAGAAGAGAGCTGGGAAAGAGTTTCAAAGAAACGGAGGAGTTGGAGTGGAAGAGGAAGTTTGACAACAAAAAGGCCATTAGCGTTTTTCTGTTTGAAAGAGATTAACCAGAAGAGGTCTGTCTTCTTCACGAGCTGTTAGGATAAACGCTTCAGTGTGGCAGGTCAGCTTGGCCTTTTCTCGGGCAGTTCCCCCTCAGCCTGTAGAGGTAGCCTGGCTAGGCAGCGCCGCCCAGGTCCAGGATCCCACTGACACTCTTACGTCAGATCTAACACATGACCTTTAACGTTCCTTCCAAATGAACTCTAAGGATAAAAACAGATTCTCCGTCCAATCCCAGAAATTCTGATTCAGTGGGCCCAAGGATCTTAAATTTTTACAGGGACATTTCTGAGCATCTAAGGAACACTTAATTGTAGGTAGGTGCATTTTATTTAATTTCAAGAGAGCAGGACTTTATTATGACGAACTTTAAAAATACAATTGAGATGAAGTGTTGGCAACCATGGAAACCTGGCTGGAGCTTTCTGCAGTGCCTGTTTAGGGAGTTAGGTGGGGGTGGGGAAAGCGCCACCATCTGGTGTAATCTGTTAGAGAGAGGTGTAAAGTTTTTATTTTATGGATTTATGCAGAAGCCCCTGGTGCCCTGCTCATATCCATGTGGTCCACCACTGATTTCAACCAGAACTCAGAGTTCGGCCGTATCTTACTTACTCTACGTCTTGCCAGCACATTTCTATTTTCTGTCTGAGGCCCTCAAGACCAGCAAAGGAAGGGAAGCGGTTAATAGCCCAGGTAGCCTTCAGCCAGTTGGGAATGTGAGTCTAAATGTTCTGCCTCCTTCAGGGGACCCACAGAATGGTCCCTCACCCTCCAGCAGTCACCCTGATTGGCTAGTATCCTTCCCTGTTGTCCTTCCCTTCCCTCACTTCTGTTCCCTGGGATCATCTCCTATTTAATCGTGCTAAAAGCTGATCCATTAGGAATGTGTCATTTGAGCTGACTTTACAGGTTGATAAATGCAAA